>NW_003314325.1:355874-359268 GCF_000143415.4 Selaginella moellendorffii | reverse complement strand
GATTAAACTTGATTTATAAATTATAAACATGTTTATATAGTATTGATCAATTGGATTATTGTAGCGCACCTTATCTCTCTCCCCTTAAGCCAACTGGAAAAGGGGCAATTGCTTGATGAGAGAGCCCTTAGTGGCTATTTTATCCCCATTTATCCCCCAAGGTTCCAAGGATCCACGGTGACAGTATATCCAAATCTCATCCCATGATCACATGCGTTACACTCACCCCCCCTTTAGAGATGTCAATGTCCTTATTGACTATTTAGTGGCTATTTTATCCCCATTTATCCCCCAAGGTTCCAAGGATCCACGGTGACAGTATAGAGAGCCCTTAGTGGCTATTTTATCCCCATTTATCCCCCAAGGTTCCAAGGATCCACGGTGACAGTATATCCAAATCTCATCCCATGATCACATGCGTTACACTCACCCCCCCTTTAGAGATGTCAATGTCCTTATTGACTATTTAGTGGCTATTTTATCCCCATTTATCCCCCAAGGTTCCAAGGATCCACGGTGACAGTATATCCAAATCTCATCCCATGATCACATGTGCTACACTCACCCCCCATTTAGAGATGTCAATGTCCTTATTGACTATTTAGTGGCTATTTTATCCTCATTTAATGGGGAACCAGCACCTCCATTTTCGCACTCAATCTACCAATTCTTCCATTGTGTAGACTAGTTATTCTATGTGAGGTAACTAGTCATCCACCCGTACCGCAGTCCCACGGTAGATACCTTCGTCCGTGGATACTCCACACAAGAGGAAGGACGTATGCATGGATGCCCAATACGTATGATTTCAAATTTAGGGGTAGGAATATACCTTGCTCAAGGGTATATTATACTTTTAAGTAGCCACTAATCAATGGGAATCGAACCTGCGCCATTTGCTCTGATACCAACTCTAGTGCACCTTATCTCTCTCCCCTTAAGCCAACTGGAAAAGGGGCAATTGCTTGATGAGAGAGCCCTTAGTGGTTATTTTATCTCCATTTATCCCCCAAGGTTCCAAGGATCCACGGTGACAGTATATCCAAATCTCATCCCATGATCACATGCGTTACAATTATTCAATGACATTACTATTAAGCAAACCAAACATTGTTACATGCAACGCATAGAAAATTATTGAATAATCTAATCGATAAATAATTATAAACATGTTTATAATTTATAAATCAAGATTAATATTATTGCATATTAACCATTAGATGGTAGAATAAAAGGAATATACTAGGAAGTGTTTAGGAAAGTTTATAAATTATAAATAGAAAATTAATCTAAATGAATAACAAAATTAGATGGTAGAATATCCTAGAATTTATTAGGCATATTCTAGGTATATTCACTGCCATCCTAGTTCCGGTTTTGCTTAAGCAAACCAAAATATAATATATATAATTATAAAAATAAAAATAATTTATATTAGGTAAGTAATAATATTAATATTAAATCTTGATTACCAAGAGGAGAAAATCACAACCGTTAGATTAAAAAATGATATTCTTGGACATTCTAGGCATATTCATTACATCCTATAAGTTTTTTAAAGCAAACCAAAAATTATGTTATCAAATAATTTCAAATTTTAATTTTATTAGAATGATTTTTTATGGAACTTTTCATTTAACTAAATGTATTCTGACACGAAAAATATATAATAAAATTATAATCATTTGAATCACTAAATATAAAACTATATTTATTATCTGAATATAACCCAACCTTATTACATCCTTTAATTAATATTATTAATTATTTAAAGTTGTAATTATTATGCTAATTTAATAACAAATTTAGTTGATGAAATAGAATATCAATATAACCACTAATCAGAAAACTTGAAAATATATTATATTTGTGAGTGCTCGGAATATGGAAAGGGAATACAGAAAATGTGCATATTAATTAGCCCAAAAACCCTAGCTTATATACAGGAGCAAGTGGTCCGGATTGAAACCAATCCGACGGCTACCAAAATCCCACTACTCTAATATTAGTATACGGCATCGTAGCCGTACACTTGGCCCTCACATCATCCCTTCCTCTCGGAATAATGGAAGACCATCAGGGTTCTCTTGTAGATGGGCCGGGATCTGGAGGAACATCAGGAGGAGGCACCAGTGGATCTGTAGGTGGTATTAACTCCTCCTGATCCCTTTGTACGAAGACTTTCAGTCGCTGCACATGCACAATCTCTAGAGGATTAGCTTGCTGAACGTTATGTTGAACCTCATAAACTTGTGGTCCAACTTGCCGCAACACCTGATACGTGTAAGCGACTAAATTTTCCATTCTACTTTAGTCACTTAACCACACCTCCGACCACTTGGAGGAGTCTCATTCACAACCTCCACAAGTCCAATTCAGGACTTGGGACTTGCTAGCCCCGAGAATGGCATCCATGCCACTCAACATTTGCACTTGGTCCAAGTGCTCCACATGTCCGATCCCATGACCGACACTCAAAGGCACCACCGACATGGCAGCTTCTTACGCTAAGGCCATGCCCAATCACCTTTGCCACATTGGTAGTCCAATACCACTTGCATCACAGTCTTGGCTCTCCAAGACTAGGCAAACCATCTATGAGTGGTCATCTCAGATCCACTCCTTAGCATCCTTAAGATGCCCACCGACAAGGGGAATAGCCTTCCCCAATATCTCCATTCCAGTCCCCACTAAGTCCCTTTTCGACCATGGCCGTGTTCGCCAACACTGCCACTGGATCGAGGCCCACAGGCCCGACCACTAAGTCCCACGGTCCTCTGGGACTTCCTCACCACACGACTGTGTCCTTGGTCACTACCCTAGAGGACTGCTCCTCTTCCTTTCCACAGTCTGGGCCTTTGGGACAACATTTTGGAACACTGTGGCCTTACGCGAGCCACCTGGGTACTCTCCCCGCCTTCCACCCTTGGGTGCTCTAGCCATGGGCTTAGAGCGAGGTTCCGTTGAGCCACACCTGATATCCAAGTAGGTAGTGCCACCCACACTTGAACTGGGAGCATCGGCCAGTCGATCTCCCGGGGGAACTAGAGCCGGCTCTTGAACACTTCACCAAGCTACCCCGCTTGTTGGTCTGTGTTCACTCTAGTCTTGGACTTCCCAGTGGTCAGCTCATCACCCAACACTGGGTCTGGCCTTCCTGGGCCAAACTGGCCTTTCCTGGCCAAACTGGCTCCACTGGGCTCCAACCCCCACACTCTCCCTACTATACTTTTGGAACCCCCCGCAGCCCCCCCCCCCCCCCCCCCCTGGGGGACAATCGCTTTGGGCTTTCTCCCAACTGCCTGTATTAGTATTCAAACTCTGACTCCGGCTCCAGCTCGGACTCGGACTCGGACTCGGTCCCGGTTTCAAACTCAGTCTCGGTCTCGGTCTC
>NW_003314325.1:233480-355587 GCF_000143415.4 Selaginella moellendorffii | reverse complement strand
GGTCTCGAACTCGGTCTCAGTTCGGCCTGGTCTGGCCTGGTCTCGGTCTTGGTTCCAGCTCGGACTCGGTCTCGGTCTCGGTCTCGGTCTCGGCCTCGGTCTCGGTCTTGGTTCCATCTCGGACTCCGTCTTGGGTCCATCTCGGACTCCATCTCGGACTCCATCTCGGGTCCATCTCGGACTCCATCTCGGGTCCATCTCGGACTCCATCTCGGACTCCATCTCGGATCCATCTCGGACTCCATCTCGGACCCCACTTCGGACTCCAACTCGGGTCCATCTCGGGTCCATCTCGGACTCCATCTCGGGTCCACCTCGGACTCCATCTCGGCTCCATCTTAGACTCCATCTCAGGTCCATCTCGGACTCCATCTCGGGTCCTTCTCGGACTCCACTTCGGACTCCACTTCGGACTCCAACTCGGGTCCATCTCGGACTCCACTTCGGACCCCAACTCGGGTCCATCTCGGACACTTCCACGTGTCATGTGTTGGTCCTTTTTGGGTCCCTTTTTGGAGCCTCGCCTATGGCTCGCTTCGTGCTCATTCCTCAAGCACTTCATTGGGAGTTCCACTCCCGCTCTTGACTTTCAAGTCGGAGCTTTTGGTCCAAACGTGTTACGCTCGTTTGGCTCTCGCTTTGGCCACTACCACGTGGCGCCCTTCCGGCTCCACTTTGGGCCCTAGGGATTTTGTGTCTCACAATACGGTCCTTTCCACTGCGCAAGAAGTCCCTTAGATAAACCACGTACCGTAAGATGGGGAAAACGGACTAACACCAAATCATCCACTTTGTACTCCGTAGGTGGACGATGATGAGAGTTGTAGCACTGTTGTTGTCCCACTTGTACGCGGCCTAAGTGTTCGGCAGACTCTGCTCGGACAAGTGGAAGAATGCTCATCAAATACTGATCCCACGACCTAGCATCGGCAGCTCGTGGCAATCGCGAAGGTAAACCTAGCTCCGTTGGTAATATTGGATCATGACCATATAGGAGTTTATATGGTGAAGCATCAACAGAACTTTGCACCCCTGTGACATATGCATACCGAAAAGACGGCAAATAACCATCTTAATCCGAATGCTGAAAGTTCACATACTTCGCAATCATCCCTTTGAATGTCCAAACGAGCCGCTCCACTAGACCATCTGATTGTGGATGATAAGCACTCGTGAAAGTGTGGCGTATCCCCAACCGAGACGTCAAAACATGAAATACCTCAGCCATAAATGCGGGACCATTATCCGAAAGAATCCGCTCTGGACAAGAATGCTGGAACACCACTCGATTGAGGAGGAAGTAGCCAACAGCAGTTGCAGAGGCGCTAGCAAGAGCACCAACTTCCACCCAACGAGTCAAGTATTCAGAAGCAATAATAACATACTCATTGCCAACAGTTGACCGTGGAAAAGGTCCCATAAGATCAAACGCCACCAACTCAAACGGACGGGAAACCGCAATTGACTCCAATCGTCCTTCCGCAGCACGAGGGGGAGTATTACGAGCTTAGCACCAAACGCAGCTACGCACATACCGGATAACATCACGTCGCATCTCTGGCCAGTAAAAAGACCTGTGCAGCTTCTCGGTTACACGACGATGTCCCATATGCCCACCTAGAACAGGAGAATCATGGTAAGCATGGAGAAACCGCGGAATAAAGACAGAAGGCACCACCAGCCGTAAATGATCATTAGGATCCGTCCCCACAAAATAAAGAAGGCCATCTTCAAGGCGATATTGAGAATGTAAATGCCGAAAAGGTAAGTCATCAGCAAGTGATGCAGGATTCTCAAACCCATCTCGAAGCCTTTGAATCCACGGCTCAATCTTTTGAGCCTCGCGAACATCATCAAGAGAAGGTAGATCCTGCTCTGCGCCTTGTGGACACTGAACGTCAAGGACAGCAACCGCCGACGGCACAGAATCCTCGTCTAGAAAATCCACAGATGCTGGAACAACAAGCTCGTCAGAAACATGAGAAGTGAGTGAAGAAGGAAGAGGAGCTCGAGAAAGGGCATCAGCATCAGCCATAGAACTCCCTGGGCGATGAACAACATCAAAATCATATATCTGAAGCTTCAAAGCCCACCGAGCAGTACGACCAACCAGGTTCTTCCACTTCAATAATAAAGTAACAGTAGCATGGTCACCCTCAAGTAACGTCCGAGAACCATGTAGATATGCATGAAGTTTCTCGAAACCCCAAACTGCTGCTAAACACTCATTCTCCGTCGTGGAATAGTTCATCTCCGCTGGTTGTAATGTACGGCTTATATACGCAATAGGATGGCGCTGACCAGGCACACTCGAGCTCTCTTGCATCAACACACCTCCAAGACCAATGTCAAAAGCATCCACGCGTAAAATAAAAGGTCGAGTGTAGTCAGGATATGCCAAAACCGGAGGAGTCGTCAATAGCTCTTTAAGATCCCCGAATGCCCGCTCACAATCCGGAGACCGGAGGAGTCGTCAATAGCTCTTTAAGATCCCCGAATGCCCGCTCACAATCCGGAGACCAGATGAAAGATGATGTTGACAACTTCAACAACGCTCGCAATGATGTAGTGCGATCAGAAAGATGATCCACAAAACGACCGAGATATTGCACCTTGCCCAAGAAGCGTTGCACATCATTCACACATGTCGGAGTAGGGAACTTTAGAACAGCCACAAGTTTGTCAGGATCAACTTGCAAACCCTCACGAGAAATATGATACCCAAGATAAGTTGTATCCTTGGACCCAAACACGCACTTCGACCACTTCAGCTTTAAACCAACATCGCGTAGCCGATCCAACACTTTACAAACATCACAAACGTGCTCCTCCCACGTCCCCTCTGAGTGAATCAAGACATCATCAATGAAGTCGGCAGTCACCTCTGGCATATCACAAAGAACCTCGTCCATCATCCGCTGGAAAGTTGCTGGAGCATTGTTCAAACCAAACGGCATCACCAAGAACTCGTACAAACCAAACGGTGTATGAAAAGTAGTCGTAGGAATACCTTCTGCGGCCATCGGTACTTGCCAGTACCCAGAAGCAAGATCTAGCTTGGTGAACCAACGACTTCGCCCTAGGCGATCCAAGAGATCAGCAGTGTGAGGAAGAGGGTACACATCCAGGATCGTCACTTCATTTAACGGATGATAGTCGATGCAGAAACGAATACTCCCATCAGGCTTTGTCACAAGATGAGGTTCACATGCCCAAGGACTCCGCGACTTCCGAATAACACCCTTCTCCAACATCTCCTTAACGTTTGCACGTAAAATCTTGATCTCCTTGGGTGACCGACGACGAGCAGGAACTTTGATTGGACGAGCATCCCCGGTTGGAATCGAATGACGTGTGGCAATCTTGGCCCCAGACAATAGGTCAAAATCAAAGAGATTAGAATACTCCTTCATGAGCCGGTCAACAGCTGCAACACAAAAATCATCAGAGGGATCGGAAAAGGGAAGAGCAGAACAAGATGGAAACATAGGAGGAAATAGTGGGGGAACAAAAGTAATGGAAGCAGAGGTAGAAGTAAAGGGACGAAGAGGTACGGAAGTGAGAGGAATGGATGAAACATAAAGAAGTATAAGACAAGGGGGAGAAGCCTCAAAGTCACACTTGGCATGATTGTGCTGCAACCAATCCATACCAAGAATGAGGTCAAAAGCTTGACTCGGCACCACCCGCAACGACTGCAACTCAAGCTCGAGATCGCCCACATGCACAACCAAGTCCACCTCATCTCGTGCATATACATGTGTACGGCCGTTGAGATAAAGAATGAAAACTGGATCCGCCGCACGACGCAAGTGTAGACGACAACGTGTGGCAACAGGTCGAGCAATAGAAGATAAACTCGAACCTGTATCAACCAACACGGAGAGAATAATAGGAGACCTCTTGTTATAAAAACAAGCTTGGAAAGTAAACACTGGATGAACTGGTGCCAAGTGAACCCCTTGATGATACTCCCGAAAGAAAGATGGAGGGGTCACTAACTTATTCGCGCAAGGTCCCTCCATTACTTGCGCGACTCCTCGTTTCCCGGATGCACCTCGGTGTCCAAACCTTCCACCGCAGCAGCACCAACGGGACGTTGCTGACGCCAAGGTCTCCACCCAGGAAATGGAGGTCGCCAATCTAGAAAGTGCCGACAACACCGATAAGTATGACCAACTTCATCACACGCCCAGCAACGAACATCACGGCCACAACCACGTCCTCGCCCTTGTCCTTGGACTCGAGTAGCAGCAGCATCAACCTCCATTGGAACAAGACCATCACTCATAGGAAGTGGAGTGGAAGGACGTGCAGCGAGAAGTGGAAGAGGCGATGTTTCATAACGTTGTGCCAAACGAAGAGCATCGTCAAGGGTGGCAGGAGCAAGTGCATGCACAAGGCCGACAAGATCTTGACGAAGTGCTGGCCACAACATTCCTAGCTTGATCCGCTCCGACATATTGGGCTCCGCACGAAGTAAAAGACTTCGGAAACGAACGCCAAATTGCATCACTGACTCGGATGGCCCTTGGCGAAGACAATGCAATTGTTGGAAGGCATCGTCACAATCATCAGCATGTTCGAAGGCGCGTTTGAAGACGTCTGGAAGAAGACTCCAATCCCCACGAGTGGCCGCACTCAATCCATTGTATCACTGCAACGCCGTCCCTTGGAGACATGTGGGAAACTCACGCAAATGTCGAGCATCATCCCAAGAATGATATGTGGCAATCACTGTGAAGTGATCGAACCAATGGTACACATCATCCCCAGGATTCCCACGAAAGAACTCTGGCCGAACACGAGGATTGGCACCAAGAGCAGGAGGAGTTGGACCACGTGCCGTGAATGCTACCATCAATTGAGTTTGGTTGTTCAATTGCAAGCGCATAGCATCAAGCAATTAGACCAACTGCTACTCTAGAGTCAAAGGAGGAGATTGCTGATCTGCCATGAAGACGGACGAAGAAAGAGCAAAAAAAGGGAAACGACAAAAAACGAGAAGGAAATGGGAGATCTAGACAATGCAAAAAGTTAGATCTAAACCAAAATCTTGAAAGGGAAGAAAAAGAAAGGAAATGGAAAAAGCTAGATCTAGACGATGCAAAAAGTTAGATCTAAACCAAAATCTCAAATTCAAACACTCCTCAGGGACAATCAAAGGTGCCCCTCATCTCCACCAATGTGAGTGCTCGGAATATAGAAAGGGAATACAGAAAATGTGCATATCAATTAACCCAAAAACCCTAGCTTATATACAGGAGCGAGTGGTTCGGATTGAAATCAATCTGACGGCTACTAAAATCCCACTACGCTAATATTAGTATATAGCTGTACACTTGGCCCTCACATATTGATTATATTCACTATATATTGTGTCTTCATTGTTGTAGTGAATTATGACCATTAATAAAATAATAGGTAAGTCTTTACAATGATAAATGAAATTTAACATTTCATCACTAGATTCTTCTAAAATTTGGGTTATGTGTGCCGCTAATAACACACAAAAACTCGAACTTCTATCTAAATGCAGCAGCTATGAAGGGCTCTCCTCCTACATTCAGCACCGCTTTGGGGAATTCCACCATAGCTGATCGCAAGATGGCGAAGGATATGGCGAGGAAGCTCTTTTCAATAGCGACATTTAAAAATAAAACGGGTTTGTAGGGTTCTAGGGAAAGAGGGGAGCTATCGACTACATTCCGGGCTACGATCGAGTGCAGTCGCTGGCGGTGATTTTACTCTATGTCCAGGTAATTAGTGTCCCTTGCATCTCCATCCACTTCCCCAATTTCATCTCCTCCGGGGTCTTGCTCGCAAATCTAGCAATCGCGTTGTTTGCTCTTGTGGCGATTGAGAGTGGGAGTCATTCCCTTGGCCGCGCTTACGCCGCATTGCTAGTGTGTGCCTTGCATACTTCTCCTTGGAGATCAGGTAAGTTTCTTACGTGCTGGATTTTCTTAGTTTTTGCGTGGTTTGCTGCATTTTCATTTTGTTCTTGAGTTGTCACGCTACTTCCATACGTGCTTCACAGAGTTTTGTTTCTCCCCGAGAGTCTAAGATTCTAAAGAGTTCTCTGCAAGATTATCCATGGCGAGAGACGGTCCTAGCCTGTACATTTGCAGCCAAACCAGCACCGAGAAGCTTCGGACCGTAAGCCGATGATCTCCATCCAGAGCGTGAGCTCCAGTGAGAAGATCGACAGCTTGCCAATTCGTGGAGATCGGCCGTCTAGTTACTACCAGAGGCTCGTCCAGCCCACTGCTGCTACTTCCGTGGAGAGCACACCGGCTTTCCACTCCAGACAGACTTCCATAAGCGACCAGATCCTCGGTGGCTCGATCTATGATCCAACGTACTACGCCTCGCTCTTCCGGATCCAGGAGAAGGAGAATTGCTCGAGCTCGTCAACAAAGGTGGGATTTTACAATCTTTTTCTTTTCTCTCCGTTTGGCGATAAGTGTGATATCTCTATCCGTGCAGGACATTGGGGATGATAACGAAAAGCGTGCTAGCGGAGAATAAGCGCTGTAGAGCAACTTTGTCCTTCTACCCGGCATTAAACTCCAGGTTTGAAACAACGTGCAAAGCGCTTGCTTTTGTCTCAAGTTGCTCCTCAGGAGCTGGTTTTTCTCGCAGAATCTGGGCAGAGCGTTGGTCTGGATCATAGCATAGCGGTTTAATGGGAAACAGTTCACGCGGCATTCAAGGACAAGAAATCGACAGCGGAGACGTACGGAAAGAAGTGGGCTTCCATTAGAAAGGAGCAACAGCTTGAATTTTGAGGCCTTTCTTGGGTAACGAAGCGAAGCGCATCTTTCTCAGTCGAACATTCTTGTCTCTGCAGATGTACTTGGAGATGCAAAAAAGCGGCGTCAAAATCAGCCCGCAAAAGAGCCCAGCGATCAACTACCACATTGATTCACGGCTCCGAGAAAAAAGCATACGTCGATCATATTAATAGTGGGCGGCATTCTTCCGATTGGACGATCTCTTTGACGCTGTTCAGGACGGTATACGGATCTGGTGTATGATTTTCATGTCGTGTTTTCACGCTGAAAAATTCATCACTGCTAATGTAGCAAACTGATCAACGTTGCGGTTCCCGGAAGCATCGATGAGAGGGCACTCTGCGCAAAAACATTTGACTGGTCTCCGCAGTCCTGCTATCAAATAATAAAGGTAGATTTCATTTTGCAACCATTAAGTTTTAGCTTCATTGTTTCGTCAGATTATTGCTTTCAGGCGTCAACTTGAAAGCGGCACCAGAGCTCGCGGAGATGCTAAACGAAATAAAAAATGAACTGTGTGAAAATTCTTTAGTGTTTGGAGTTTGCCGTCTCCAGGTGAAAAGGTTTTGTTGAAATGGCCTGCAGAAGGCTGGTTTTTCCAGAGAACTTACTAATTTTTCGTCAGATCTTAAGGTGGAGATTGCATTTCTGTGGCAATTGGTGCGGTATCATACCCTCCAGCTGCTGAAGAACATGGTGTCCGAGTACGACATCTTGAACTGGGCTAACAATAAAGTGAAGCGATCAGGCTGCAAAGACAGTATGGAGAGTTTCAAGGTAACAAAACGTTGCTGTGAACTAATGTTTGCAAGATACAAGTGGAACTGGAACTTCCAGGACAAGAGCTTATCATCTGGCATCTTCTTCCTCGATCTTCTCTGGGCTGTAGAACCACGCGTTGTAAACTGGCAGCTCGTGACCAAAGGAGTAACAGGCAAGCGAACGAACTTAGGCCCGTCCAAATTAATCGATATAATCTTATGAATTGCAGATGACGAGGAGAAACAAAACGCGGTGTACGTGATCAGTGTGGCCAGGAAGCTCGGTTGCAGCGTGTTCTTGCTGTGGGATGACATTGGCGAGGTAGTTTTATTTTTCGTTTTTCCAGCAAGGGGATTTCTTTGTTATTTTCTTTCGCAGGTGAGACCCGAGATACCGTGATGCTGTGGAGTCTGGGCGAGAAGGCTAAGAAAGCTGCTAATACAGCTGCTGTTCTTGAGCTCCACAACAAGGTCTCTTAATTTTCTTTCTTCATTTTCTCCTGTGATTTTTTCATTGTAAAGAAGAATTCTTTGTAATACTCACGTTCGTCCTCAATCATGGCGATCGCGCGCGCAGAGTGTTTCAGCTCTAGAGTTCCTAGCGGCCTGCCACAAGGACAATGGTGCACCAAGCTCATTTTTCCTCCTAAACGGAGCAGTTGGACGTGACGCTGCTTAACGTCCATTACATGAGTGATCGATGAGGTAAGATTAGGAAAAAGAGATTTCTCACCGATTGTTCTCTCTTTCAGATGAAGAGCTTGTCATTGATTCTAAAGTTGCGAGGCTTGGTTTTGCGATTGACAGGGATGGACTGAAGTTGTATGTGGCGAGGCTTTCAGAGATCCATCTCGTGGACGAAAGCCTGGTGGCATCGGAACCAAGTTCGGAGATGCATTGGTATGTTTCTTATTATTCCCGTAAGCATTTTACTTTGAACGCTGAGTTGTTAGCCACCAGAAAGACCATTGCAAACGGCAACTCCAAGAAGTGATAGACGCTCAAAGCAGTTGCTCGGCCACTTTATAATTTCAAGAAAAAAAGTATATGACAGTCCGGCTTCTCACTCACCATCAGTGACAACAAACTCGTGTGAAAGCTCGACTGTCTCGCTGGTGCAATTGGCTTTGCGGTACATGCGGTTGCTTTTCGCATACCAGACGAGATGCATCTCGGCCTCGAGGTGAAGCTTGAACCGGAGCGGAAACTTGGACACCATGCTTGCGGGCAGATACCACACAGCGGTGGGAAAGTCTTCCACACTGATACTTGTGCGCCCTCCTCGCAATGGCGGCTATATGGATCATGCTCAGATGAAAAGAAGAGTAAAAGCATGATTTACCTTAAGAGAGCCAAGGCCAGAGTATGGTTTGGATGGATTATACTTCATCCCATTGTGATTCCAACGAAGGAGTTTCCACTCGAGCTCAGCTGTGTTCCCTGGAACTCCAACGATGATGGACTCGTACTCCATTGGCTCTTGAAGTGATCGTCCCCACGTTTTCTTTAACTTGACAGATACTGGCCATAAATTAAGTTGAGCTCCAATCTCACCATTGTAGCTCGTGGTATGTGTGCTGGAATTGCCATCGCCATCGCGGAAATCGTAGAGAACAATGTCAGAGCTCTCCATCTCACCAAGCTGTGGCTCGATCCGGAGTTTGACGCGGTACGGGTAGAATCCGAGAGCCTTGGCGCTGATGATTACATCCTCGTCGTCCACGCCCACGAAGAGGCTCCTGATCTCCAGAGCAACTTCGAAGTTGGCGCGGCTCTCCCGAACGCAGGGCAGTATCACCATGGCAATGCCCACGAGTTGCTGGCGCTTGGGCAGTCCGTTGGGAAGATCAAGGCACAGCCGCCGGTCGAGTGGTGTTGTGTCGGCCTTTGTGTTGATTTGAATGCACCGGCATCTCCTCTGGAGAGGCATGCCACGAGCTGGCAAAATTCGAGACAATGAGCTGCCCATTGCGGTGATAAAAGGAAGAGCTGGAAAAATTCGAGACAAAGAGCTGCCCATTGGGTGATAAGAGGAAGAGAAAAGTCGTGAAAAAAACAAAGCTTGGAGAATGGATCCTTCCCTTTGCTCCGCCCGGATATATAAGCAAACACCAAGATGTACCACAAGCACGTCCAGTTTGATCCCCTGAAAACAGCCAAAACAAAAACAAAAACAGCCAAAGCTTAAGCAATTTGGTCAACAGAAAAATTTATAAAATTTATAAAATATAAGGGACAGGTGGGCCATCTGGGGCAAACAGCAGCGTGGGTTTCTTTTCCGAAGCTAGCAGTAGCAGCAAAGAATCGTATGACAATTTCACCTTGAAGTGTCAAGTGTCACGAAACTCTCCTGCAGCCTCTACTCCATCCATCACTCCATCCATCACTCCAATTCACTCCATCCATCACTCCATCCATCACTCCAATTCATTCCATCCATCACGGTCGAGAAAGGAAGAAAAACTCTGCAGTGAAACAGTGGATGGTCACTATCGGTGATCTAGAACAATGGATCAAATGACTTTTTCTCAAAGGGCACTCGGCGCAAAAGAATTTGACTGATCCTTGTTTTGGTCTCCGAGTCCTGCTATCAAATAGTAAAGGTAGATTTCATTTTGCAAGTTTTAGCTTCGTTGTTTCGTCAGATTATTGCTTTCCAGCGTCAACTTGAAAGCGGCACTGCGAGCTCTGGTGCCGCCCCTTCGCGTGGAAGGAAAGACCCACCAGCCACACCAAAATCGAGCTTTCTTCTTCGTCTCTCTGCCTTCGTCGCAGCAACTTCTTTCCGTACGCAGATACACCTAAAGCCCCCTTCTTCCCGTACGCTCTCGCTGTCGAGTTCTTGTCCTGAACTGTTTCCCCAATGCCAGGATGGATTAAACCGCTACAGTGATGCTAAGCATTATTGTATGCTTTCCCGAGGATGTGTCCTTACCCAAATCCTTCTCCACAGCTCGTCCTCTCTCCCTCCATCTTCTGTTGCTTAGCTCAGCCCAAGAATAGTGAAAGTAAAGAAAAAGATTTGCAAATGTAAACAACCACGTTTTTCGGTAACTATGAAAGAACAAAATAAAAAGGAGCAAACCACACATGAGAAACGAAGAATTATGAAGAAACTTACCTGATCTCATAGGAGAAGAAAACAAACCAAAGTATACACATTGGCAATGCAGCGTAAGTGCAACTCTCAATCACCAGAAGAGCAAACAGCAGGATCGCTAGATTTGCAAGCAAAACTCCCATGTAGAGTTGCTGAGGGAGCTGATTAGTGCACATGTGGTAGCAGGATCATGAAATTGGAGATGGATCTGAGCTAAAATAAATGGATGGAAGGAACAATAAATCACCTGGACATAGAGTAAAATCACTGCCAACAACTACACTTGATCATAGTTATGAATGCAGTTGATGAGCTAGCACATAGCTCCACCGAGATGCCTCCCTCCCTAGAACCCTAATAACCTGTTTGAAAAGAAATTGTGATAAGGTTCTTCACAATAAATAAATTATTCTGGATGATATAGATTTTTCTGGGATATGAGAAAGATCCATCTTGAGTAAACTACTCATATCACCAATGCATCATCTAGATTCTTCTTTTCATTCTTTTGTGAGATCTTATTTCATTTCATTATCACTATGGAGCAATGTAGTCATAGATGCCATGCTCATGATCACACCACAGTTGAGACAGAAGTGAATCAAGGGAGATAACACTTCTCACTACAAATGCCAATGAGTAAAAAAGAATTGTGTTAAAGTTCCAATGCAAGATGTGACAAAAGATTGTGTTGAGGTTCTAACCCAGGATGTGACAAGACAGATGGAGCCTAGGGCAGGAATGGAAGGCTATGGTAGAAAACCTGGAGAGTTCAGCAAAAAGATGGTGTAACAACTTATTATAATCTCTCTCATGACTTTCTAAACAACTAATAATGAAATTAATATATATAATATTACTAAGAGAATAAAAGTTTTTCAACATCTCTTAAAATATTAGATATTAATATTTAAAAAATAATATAAAACATTATATATCAAAATTGTATTTATTACTATGATGTTTTTTAGTTCTTACAAACCTTTTAATTTATAAGTACTAAATGTATTCTGATATAGAAAATATAATTAAATTATAATCATTTTAAATAACTAAATATACAATTGTGATTTCATGGAAGGAATACAGAAGTATGCATATTTAATAATATCACGTCACATCTATAGCCAATCTAAAAACTAATGCAACTTCTCAATCATATGACAATGTTCCATATGCTTTTTTAGAATAGGAAAATTATGATAAACTTTGAGAAAATATAAAATAAAGATCAAAGATACTACTAGTCCCAAATGGTCATTAAAATTAGTCTTGATAAGATAAAGAAGGTCATTTTTAAAATGATATTAAAAATGTAAATACCAAAGGAATAAATAGCAACAACTGATGCAAAATTCTCAAATCCATCATAAAACTTTTGGATCTATAGCTAACTTTACAAACTTCATCAAGAAAAGGTTAATCTAGCTTTGCACCTTGCAAACACTTAACATTAAGATTGTTGATAATACAAAATCCTCATTTAGAAAATCCAAAAAAAAAGAGTAAAGAAGGGAGAAGAGCTTGAGAAAAGGTGTCAATATTAACCATAAAATTCCCTAAATGATGAGTGATCTCAAAATTATATATTTAAAGTTTTAAAGCCCACCAAACAATATAAATAACCAAATTCTTCCTCTTTATTAATAAAGTGATTATAACATAATCACCCTTTAATAATGTTTTGATATGATGCAAGTACACATGAAACTTTTCAAAACCCCAAAATGCTACTAGACATTCCTTCTTTAATTCACCTATGTTAATTGTAATGTATGGCTAATGTATACAATGGGATTATACTAATCAAACACACTTATATTCTCTTGCATCAACAATGTTAAAAGCGTCTATGAAAGATCATATGTACTCAAGATACACCAAAACTAAAGCACTTGTCAAGACCTTTTTTAGATTCACAAATACCCACTAGCAATCTTCAAACTAAATGAAAGATTATATGAATGACTTTATCAACGCTTGCAATGATGTTATATGATAAACAAATGATCAGCAAAATGAACAAGATATTATATCTTATTAAAGAAGCACCACATTCAAAGTAGAGAACTTCGAAATAACTATAAACTTGTTATGATTAACTTGCAAACCTTTGCTAAAAATACGATACCCAAAATAAATCTTGTCCTTAGATTTAAACATGCATTTTGACCATTTTGGCATCAAACCAACTTCTCATAGTTGACTCAACTCTTTACAAACATTATGAACATACTCCTCCCATGTCCCCTTGAAATGGATCAAAACATTATTAATGGAGTTGGTAATCATGTCTAAAATATCATAGAAAACCTCGTCCATCATCCACTAAAAAGTTGTTAAACTATTATTCAATCTAAATGGTATCACCAAAAACTTATACAAACTAAATGGTGTATAAAAAATAATTTTAGAAAAGAGGATTTAGCCATTAGCACTTGTCAATACCCAAAAGTAAAATCCAACTTAGTGAACTAATGATTTCACCCCAAATAATTTAGAAGGTTGGTAGTGTAAGGAAGAGGGTATATATTTAGGATTATCACATCATTTAAAAAATGATCATCAATGTAGAAGTGAATACTTTCATTAGACTTCATTATAATAACCTAAAATTCCAAAACTTTCGGTTAAGACATTTCTCTAACATTTCTTGGATATTTGCTTATAAGATCTTGATCTCCTTTGATGACTGATGTCAAATATAAACCTTAATTCAATGAGCATCCTTAATTGGAATATAATGATGTATTGCAATTTTAGCTCTAGATAATAGGTCAGAGTCAAAGATATTAGCATACTTTTACTTGAGCTAGTCAATTACTATACCACAAAGGCTATCTGAGAGATTTAGAAACTAAATAGAAAAACAAGAATGAAATATGGTAGATAGTAATGGAGAAACAAAAATGATAGAAATAGAGGTAAAAGTAAATGGATGAAAGAAAATAAAAGTGAAGTGAAAGGAATAAAAGAGATGAGAGAGTATGAAATAAGGAAAAGAAACCTCAAAGTCACACTTATTATAATTGCATTACAACCAATCTCTATTAAGGTTGAGGTTTAAGGTTTGACTTGACATCACCTATACTGATTAGAGTTGTAGCTCAAAATTACCTATATGCACAACTTCTCACATATATGTATGTATGACTGTTGTTATAAAGAATGAAGATTAGCTTTACCACACAATGCAAATGTAGATAACAATATATGGCAACAAATTGAGTAATAGAAGATAAACTCAAACTTGTATAAATCACTATGGAGAGAATAATAGTGGACCTCTTATAATAAAATTGAGCTTGAAAAGTGAACACTAAATAAATTGGTGTCAAATGAACATCATGATGGTATTCTTAAATAAAGGATGGATGGGTCATTAACTTAATTGTGCAAGGTTTCTCCATTATTTGTATGACTCCTCATATCTAAGAAGAATATCAATATTAAAACTTTCAACCACAAGAATATTAACAAGATGTTAATACTAAAGTTTCCATATAAGAAATAGAGGGTGCTAATCTGGGAAACACCAACAATGCCAATACATATAGTCAATTTCATCATATGCCCAATAGTAAATATCATGGTCATAATCATGTGTTCATCCTTGTTCTTGAACATGGGCAACAATAGCATTAACTTCCATTGGAATAGGATCATCTCCCATGACAAGTGGAGTTAAAACAAGTGTAATTATAAATGAGAAAGGTGATGTTTTATAGTACTGTGTTAGTGGAAAAACATCTTTAAAGGTGGCTAAGGCAAGTGCATACATAAGTTCCACAAGATTTTGATGAAGTGTTAGCCACAATATACCTAACTTCATCCAATTAAACATATTTAGTTTCATATAAAGCAAGAGATTTCAAAAGTGAACACAAAATTATATAACTAACTTAAGTGGCCCTTAATAGAAATGATGCAATTAGAAGACATTCTTACAATTGTAAATATATCCGAATACATGTTTGAAGATGTTTGGAAGAAGACTCTAATCCTCATAAATATATACCATTACAATGTTATCCCTTAAACACATATGAGGAACTTACCAAGTATCATCCCAAGAATGATAGGTAACAATCATTGTAAAGTGATCAAACAAATTATACACATCATCCCAAAATTCCTACAGCTAAACAAGGAAAAACAAAAAAAGCTACACCATACACCATAAATGATACCATAATTGAGTTTGATTATAGTTATATAGTACCAAGCAACTGCACAAATTGTTACTCTAGAGTTAAAGGAGGAGATGAATAAAAAATAAAATGAAAATTAAAAGAGAAGAAATGAAAAAGCTATAGAAACAAGAGAGATTTATATAATGCAAAAACCAAATCTAAACAAAAAGCACAAATCCAAGTACTTTTAGAGTTGCCTCCTATCTCCACTAATATAAGTGCATATTTGATTAGCCCAAAAACCTAGTTTATATATGGTTCAGATTGAAACTAATCCAATGACTATTAAAATCTTAATATTATATGGCATTATAGTTGTACACATAAACCTCAGACAACTACATTGTCAGTTTATTATCTGAATATAATCCAGCCTTATTAGATACTTTAATTAAATTTTTTGGAAAAAAAATTTGTTTGATTAAATAGATATCTATATGAAAACTTGAAAATATATTACTTAATTATATTTCACTAGTGTTATTTGTTTCTTCAAATTATGATTGATAAGAGGTTTAACATTTGAAGACTAGATTCTTCTACAATTTGGGTTAGTGAGTGTTTTTTTAAAATTCCTGAATCTCTACTCTATGCCACAAATATTGAAAGGAAAAAACAGCAAATCCAGTATAAAGATCAGGTTGATGAGAAGCATTTATATGTTTATATGAAAATTTTGACTTTCTGGAATTGTTTAGTATTCTATGAATTGAATTTCTAATATCATCTGTAATAACATTTTGGCTCATCATCACGAGAATTTTTTTACTTAATAACAATTCATTTTTAAAAAAAAAAAGGTATTTAACAAACGCAACTCCAATTTTAGGAAAACTCTAAACAAAAACCCCAGCTCAAACTAACAGTTGTTGGGAGTTATCCCCTCAAAGTAAACAAAATCCTGTGGATAATCTGGATTATCTAGAAAGAAAATCTGGATTTGTCTGGATTATCTAGTGTAATCTGGTTTGGCTGCACTATTCTCCTTCGCTTTAGTTAAGAGCTATACAAGTATACACACCAAAAAGCAGAGGAGCAGAGTCTATGCTGGAATCGCGTAACTTGGTTGCAACCATTGCATTGGGTCAATCACGGCACAGGGATCCGACTTGGTGAATTCAGCAACCTGGCATAAGGGAAGGAGAAAAAGTCAGAGCAAGAACGCGCTTTGACACCAAACCTTGGTACTGCAGCTTGGACAAAAATGTTCCTTGTGCCAGAGACAATCGCACGAAGGACACAGGAAGCAAACTCCGCACGAGATCAAGCACGCCACAAACGTAGCCAAGCTGATCTTGGACCTGAAAGTTGGAAGCAAAGCAAACAAGCAAATGAGCCAAAGACCAAACTAAGATCTCCCAAAACTCACTTGATCCTCGTCACACCCGCGGTTCCACAGTGACTGCACACAAATGGAGCCGGAGTGTCGCCGAACACCGTCTCCAGCAGCGGGATCCCATTCGGGTGCCCGACGATCGCATTCGGGGGCACCGATCCCAGGAAATGCTGCTGCTCCTGGTAGTGAGGCGGCGGCATTTGCTGCGGAGCCACCAGAGGCGGATAGATCACTCCATTCGCCGGGATCGCGCCCTCGGAGGGCGGATACGCGTAGGGAACCCCGATCACAGGCTCTGCGGCGGCGGCGCTGGGCGGCGGGGGAGCGGCGCCTTGCGATCCCTTCATCTCCGCCTCGCGATCTGCTGCCATGCTTTTGCCCTAACCCTAACCGTAATGTGCTCTGTCTTTTAGGGCTTTATGAGGTTTTGAAGTAGGGGGAAGACTTTAGTGGACCTAATTTGGTTAGAAAAGGTTAGTGTGAATGTATTAATGATATAATTAATAAAGAATATAAAGTTAGAGTGAATATAAACAGAAAAGTGGGGTAATTTAAGGAAATGTTCAAAAGCTAGTTATAACTCCTTTGGGAGCTTAAATAGTCAATATTCCTAATCCAAATGTAAGTGACATTATTTGAATACTTGACATAACTTGTTAGAACTTCACTTTAGCCATGTGATTCATTAGAACCTTGCTTTAGTCACATGGCTAACGCATATAAAAGTAAAAAGTGGAGAGAATACCCCATTATTGCAAACTTTTATGAAACATTTTATTCAGACTTGTGTGCCCTAACCCCCAGGTCGATCCTAGTTGCGATTTGCTGCCATGCTTTTGCCCTAACTTAGGTTTTGACCTTTTCACAAGAAATCTTAGTGAAGGGAGGACTCTAGTTGAGCCAATTTAGCTAGAAAAGGTTAGTGTAAAAAAGGTTAATGTGACCTTGTGTTGAGTGATGATATAATTATTGAAGAGTCTAAATTAAAGTGAATATAAATAAAAAAAATAGAATAAGTGTTCAAGAGTCAAATTTAATTCGTTTGAGAGATCAAATGGTCAATATTCCCAATCCAAATGTGAATAACACTACTTGAATACCTAGCATAACTCATCAAAATTTCGCTTTAGCAATGTGGTTTATCAAAACCTCACTTTAGCCACATTAAAGGCAAAAGGTGGGGAGAGTACCCCATTATTGCAAAGTTTTATAAAACGCTCTATTCAGACTTGTGTGCCCTATCTTTGGCCCCCAGGTCGATCCCGGTCTTTCCATCCAGGTAAAGATCTTTGATTGCTTGGAAAATGGGTGATGCTGCCGCATTCGTCGCCGCGATCGATCAGGGCACGACGAGCACGCGATTCATCCTCTACGACCAGGATGCCAAGCCGGTCGCCTCGCATCAGCTGGAATTCGAGCAAATCTATCCCCAGGCCGGGTCAGTGCTCGTGAAATCTCGCAGTATCAGGAGCTGGATCGCTCGATCCCTCTCATTTTTCTTTCAGTTGGGTGGAGCATGATCCCTTGGAAATCCTCAAGTCTGTCAAGGTATGCATGGAGGAAACTCTCAACAAGGCCCCGAGCAAGGGTCTTAGCGTCGCCGTGAAAGCTATCGGGATCACGAACCAGCGGGAGACGAGCATCATTTGGAGCAAGAGCACTGGCAAGCCACTGTACAATGCCATTGTCTGGATGGATGGAAGAACGAGCTCCATTTGCAAGTAAGTCCTTCCTCGATGCCTAATAGCTAAGCTTCAAGCATTTTTTTTCTTTCTTCTTTCTCGTTTGTTAGATCTATGAAGGCTGAAACGTTTTCTTTTCTCGTTCTTCCCTCCATAGCTCTATCTGGAAAGCCTCAAGTATGTTTTTTTTCTTTCTCGTTTGTTTGTTTTCTCGTTTTTTAGTAAGTTCTTATCTTCTTTCTCGTTTGTTAGATCTATGAAGGCTGAAACGTTTTCTTTTCTCGTTCTTCCTCAATACCTCCATAGCTCGATCTGGAAAGCCTAAAGTATTTCTTTTTCCTTTCTCGTTTGTTTGTTTTCTCGTGTTTTAGTGATTTCTTATCTTCTTTCTTGGCAGACGCTTGGAAGAGAATCTCTCCGGTGGAAGCAAACACTTTGTGGAGAGCTGTGGACTTCCCATAAGTACTTACTTCAGTGCTTTGAAGCTACTGTGGCTGCTAGAGACGGTCCCAGAGGTTAAGTCGGCCGTGCTCGCCGGGGACGCTTTGTTCGGCACGGTCGATAGTTGGCTTATCTGGAACATGACCGGGGGTATCTCCGGAGGCTTGCACGTCACCGACTGCTCCAACGCCGCGAGAACAATGCTCATGAATCTCAAGACTTTGAGCTGGGACAAAGGCATCCTCGAGAGCTTGGGGATCTCGATCGACTTGCTACCTCACGTCTACAACATGCTTCCCGGGATCATCAGCAACTCGGAAGTTATTGGAAAAGTTTGCGAGGGGTGGCCGCTGGCCGGAGTTCCACTCGCAGGTTGCTTGGGCGATCAGCACGCGGCAATGCTCGGCCAGCACTGCAAGAAGGGAGAGGCCAAGAGCACTTACGGAACTGGCTGCTTCATCCTGCTCAACACTGGCGAAGAAGTAGTGCCTTCCACGCACGGGCTTCTCACGACCGTGGCTTATAAGCTCGGGCCAAAGGCGCCAACTTGTTACGCGTTGGAAGGATCGATCGCCATCGCCGGAGCAGCAGTGCAGTGGCTCAGAGACAACCTTGGGATCATCAAGAGTGCGTCGGAGATAGAAGCACTGGCTAGCACCGTGGAGAACACCGGGGGAGTATACTTCGTTCCGGCGTTCAGCGGCTTGTATGCTCCGAGATGGAGGGACGATGCGAGGGGAGTTTGCGTGGGGATCACGCGGTTCACTCACAAGGGACATCTCGCACGGAGCGTTCTGGAGAGTATGTGTTTCCAGGCGAAGGAAGTGCTCGACTCTATGCTCAAGGACGCAAAGGTGGAGCACAAGGAAAAGTTTGTGCTGCGCGTCGATGGAGGAGCTACTGTCAACAATCTACTGATGCAAATCCAGGTAACAAGCTCTTTCTCTAGTGGTGCTTGGAAGTTGATGTTCTCTTGTTTTCTTCGTTTCATTCCTGGAAAGTTGGAGTGTTCTCTTCATTAGTATGCGTGACTTTGCTGATTTTCCTTTCACTCTTTGAAACTTTCAAGCTAAAGTTTGTGCATGGTTTTTCCAGGCTGATCTTCTAGGAACTGACGTAGTGAGGCCCAAAGACATTGAAACAACGGCTTTAGGCGCTGCTTATGCGGCTGGTTTGGCAGTCGGATTGTGGAAGGAAGAGCAGATCTTCACGGCCGATGAAGAAGTCGGCCAGACCTTCACTCCAAGCATCGCGGAGCCGGAGCGTGAAAAGCGTTATACTTCGTGGTGCAAGGCCGTGGAACGAAGCTATGCGCTCGCAGACTTGGCTTAAGAAAATTATAGAAAAAAAAGAACAAAATAATTAGAATCTCATAAGGTGTTGTTAATTATATATATACAAATGCTTCCAAGTTTCCAGATAACAGCTAGTCGTGGAGTGTTTGTCAAGCTCGTCTCGTTTTCTTGTGTCAGATTTTGTGTGAGGACAAGAGTGGTATGTTTCGCGTGCACCATAATTTCTGATGAGTGTGCATCGCAGCTGCCACTTCTTTTGTTTTGTTTTTTTCTCAAATATTGTTGTTCTTAATATCAATAAGACAAAAAATACTGTCATCACACCTCAGAAAACTTCTATAAAACCTTCACTGTCATACAATTTCAACATTCCAGGACACAAAAGCAATGCCAACCAAAATACTATAAGACCGAAAAGGTGGCCAAATCTGGGTTTGACTCGGGCAAATCAAGACTTTGCTAGTGAGACGACTCGAGAAAGATATGATGTAGACCAGAGAAACTAATCGTCCACACCGACATAAGTGGAGGTTGAGAAGAAAAACAAAAGAAGAGGTCATCCAAGTCGTTCCAAAGCTTTAGTGTCTCGAGAAAAAGCTTGGTGTAAGCTTTGGAGTGGACTAAACAAACTTCAATTAATACAAATTAATCTGTTATAATAAAAATTTTAGTTAATCTAATCGTGGGTTTTATCAATTAATTCTACTTATAGGTGGTCGATTCGTCCCTTCTATAGTAGACGCCGACAAAACGCCACTCCTTTCTGACGAGCAACCATTGTCCTTTCTCTCATTCACTCAATCTAGCAACAGTCCATGAAACCATCGTTTTTATCCCCTTTTTCTACTCGCTTTTTTTTCTCTTTTGTGGGGATGAACAACCGCTACACTCCAAGCAGTCACTCTCGAAATTCTATCTCTCTTCCACACGTCTTGCAGTTCCAACTTATCTCACAAAATATTATTTGAAAATTGGAAAAATTATTATTTGTTAGTGTTTTTGTCAGCTGTGTTTTTTGCGTGGCAGACAAAACGGTTTTAGTTTCTAGTCAGTGGTACTCGGCAGTACAACCGGCTGCCGACGTGGACACCCAGCTGGCGTGGTCCTGCCACAAAATGCGGTACTAGTGGTGACAGCTTGGAAGCTCTAACTTCTTGCGGGACAAGGGCTTCTACGTGGGGAATCAAGTACCGGCCAGGTGGTTTCTAGAATCAGGCATATACCCTCGGCGAAGAGAACCAAGGGGGGCATCGGCGTGTTTGATTCCCTCGGCGAAGAGTATTATTATACATACACGACCGCCAATACATACGCGTGGGCTTCTTGTAAGTTTGTGGCTAATGGGCTGATTAATTGTAAGCTACAGTCGTTGACATTTCTTGATGGAGTGACGCGTTTGCATTGTAACCGCTGGATGCTTCTTGCACCATTTAACGGCCGAGATTTAGGGCTCTTGTTCCGCCAAGAGCAAAATTTCTTCCTCTCTCTCTCTCCGCCTCGGAGATTTTCGCGGATTCCAGGCCTCGGATCCCTCCTCTCGCCCCGGATTCTAGTAACTTCTCGTTGCAAGAACAGGGGATGGATCGCTGATTCGTGCGCCGGTAGCTGCATTTGATCGATCTTGCGGCTTCCATCGATTCGATCGGCCCGGGATGCTCGCGAATCCAGGCAAGAAACCGCGGATTTGCGAGATTTCGGGGGAATTGGAGTGGCGGATTGCAATGTCGCAGCCGCCGACGGTGATCTCGCAGGTGGAGCGCGACGACGACATGTTCTACGAGATCCTCAAGCACCTCGACGCCAAAGCCCTGGCCATGGCGGCGTGCGTCAATCGGCGGTGGAGGCGCGCCGCCGAGGACGAGACGCTGTGGGAGAACGTGTGCACGATCAACTGGTCCAGCGCCAGCGGCGCCTCGTCGCAAGCGTCGCAGCTCAGGTCTGTGGTTCTTGCGCTGGGGGGATTCCGCCGCCTCTACGTTCTTTGCCTCCGGCCCCTCTTGTCACGCTCCTCCTCGGTTCCAGCCAAGGCGAGCGTCCAGCAGCAAGAGAAGTGGAGCAAAGACGAAGTCCATCTCTCGCTCTCGCTCTTCTCCATCGATTGCTACGAGAGATTGGGTCGACGATACAGCAATTGCCACGGCTCGCCGCTCAAGCTCCTCTGCAAATCCTCCCGCAAGGCTGATCAGCGCTACTTGGTTCCAAATGCCGCTGCTGCGCTAGAGCTCTCCGGCGTGAATTGATGCTCCAGCTCTTCGATTCTTCCATCCATGGATCGGCAGCACAAGCTTTGTGAGACGAGCCGGGCAAGACTTTTCTCTCTCTTTCTCTTGGTTGTTCTTGTTCGTAGCTAAAGTTCTTTCACTTTCTTCCAGATTGTGAGAGGGAGAGGAGTTCTCTTTTTCCCACAGCACAAACTTGACACACACCTCCAAAAGCGTGTTTGTTCTCGAGTGCGTGTCGATTTTGTTCTGTAGGGACACTCCAAGAAAAAAAAAATTTCTATGTTTTTTTTTTTGTGTTCTTCCAAGCGATCGTGATCAAAGAACAATACCACTTTGTCTCTTGGATGCGCTCTAGTTTTATTGATTACACAGAGCATTGGGGGGAATCTGGGCTGCCCAGTTGCGATTCGATCGATAAAAAAGTAATGCTTTGCTCGATCGATTGTTACAACTTCTTCTTTGCCTTCAATTTTCTTCCCTCTCTCCATATTTTTTTGTTTCTTCTCTGGGCTTGTTTTGTTCGATAGAGATGGGCTCGCGTTTGTTGGCGCCCATTCATAACAAAAGCGTTCGACAAAGGCGAAAAGTGTGGTGTCGTGTTGCGCGTGTAAACGTCGAATCCCAACAGCGGTATTTAATCACGTCCGCGGTTCGAATCCATTCACCGCCACTCTCGACAAGTCTGCCCTAAATTTCGTTTCTTGGTTTTAGGTTTAGGGTTTTCGAGGTTTTGGCGCACCGGACGGAGGGAATGGCGACCAAGGTTGTCAAGCCGAAATCGTCCTCGCCGGCGCGCTCGGGATCTAGCTCCTACTCGGGCTCCTCCCGCTCGCGATCCAGGTCTGCGTCGTCGTCCGGGACGAGCGCCAGTTCCGGGCGGAGCCGGAGCCCTAGAAAGCGCTTGGCCAAGCCGGCCGAGGATTCCAGCCGCTTGCACGTCAGCCAGCTCTCGAGGAATGTGAACGAGTCCCATCTCAAGGAGATTTTCGGTAGGCTCCCATGGGTTCTAGCGCTCGAAACTTTGATCTTTTTGCTTTGTGTAGGGAACTATGGGGATATTATTGCTGTGGATCTTGCGATGGACAAGACGGTAAGGATAAAGAACACTTCTTCCTGACAGCATTCTCGCGTAGGCTTCTCTTTTTTTTCTTCTAAATTTCCCCTCTTTCCAGGTGAATCTTCCAAAGGGATTTGCGTACGTGGATTACAAGAGCAAATCGGATGCTGAAAAAGCTCAACAGTTCATGGATGGGGTTGGCATTCTTTTTCTTTCTTTTTTTTTCTGTGTGTGGGACTTACACTTTTTTTTCCTTGTTTGTAGGCTCAAGTCGATGGACTCGTCATCAGTGTAAAGCTCACAAGAAAGGTATCCCCGGCACGAGGGGTGTCTCCAAAACGAGACGCTGCGCCACCGCGACGAAGGCCACCAGCTTCGTCGCCGGTAAGGCGACGGTCACCTTCACCAGGATTCCGAAGGCGACGGAGGTCTCCAAACAGGTAAATTTTCTCTCGGCCGTCCTCATCGTGATTCTAATGCGCTATATGAATTTGCAGGAGCCCAATACGAAGGCCTATGGGTCGTCAGCGATCGCCAGCTCCTTACAGGCGCAGGTATACAATAGAAAAGCTTTATGTGTTCTGAGGTTTTACCGCTGTGCTATTCGCAACCAGGTCACCACTTCCAGTCAGGCGAGGACGTACACCACCACGGAGGTCTTCCCCAGTTCGACGTCGTTCAAGGACCCCTCCACCGAGGCGTATGCGCTCGCCTCCAAGGCGGATGATGCGATCACGTTCCAGATCGCGTTCGGCTCCTAGAAGGTTTGTTTTCCTTGCTTCAAATTCTTGCTGGCTAACAATACTGTGTTTCCAGAGCAAGATCACCACCAAACAGGCGGGGCAGGTCAAGCTCCTACTCATCCGGATCTCCTAGTCCAGTGAGAAGAGTAAGTAGCTGTAATACTTCTCAATCCTGTTTTTGTTTTCTCACTGCTGCAAAAGCAGAGATCACCTGTCCGGGGGGGAGCAAGGAAATCTACGAGAAGCAGAAGTCCAAAGAGGTATCCTTTCGCTGTCGGCGCTTTCCACTAACTTTCTCTTTGATTGTAGAGCTACCAGCAGCAGTCCCAGCCGAAGTCCTGTTTCTCCAAAGAACACCAACCAGTAAGCTCTCAAACTGCAATCAATTCAGAACAAGAACAGTCTTAATTCTTGAGGTTGTGACAGGGCAACGAAAGCCAAGTGAGCTGCGGGCTGCAAAGTCGATTCCAACAGCGAGTCCCTCAACCTCTCTACCCAGCATTTTTCCTGCATTATTTATTTTTGTATAGGCATGTTTAATAGCCTGCTTGCTTGCTTGCATTCTTTCTTTTCGACATACTGATAGTTTGTTTGCGCTTGAAATTGCATGGCTGTGTGCTTTTGTCGAGATAGACTTTTGATGAAATACAACCTCTCTTTTGGCTTGAGCACCGCTTTTTCGCGTTTGTTTCCAGCGCCTGTGGCTACAAAGGATAAAGGTTTCCACATTTTCACACCTCTGCCTCCAGAAACACAGCTTTGTGGACACCTTTGTTTTTGGCATTGGTCCCAGTAAATTGTTCTTGTGCTTCCTGGCAGATGATAAGGAGCTTGAGAGATTGACACCCCTGAGGCAAACATCATCCACCCAGAGGCAAGCTTGAACACGTCCTCGACAATGGCACTTGGTTAACATGCTTTGTAAAGATTATGGTTTTGTTTACCTGCGCCATCTTGCTGGGCCTGTCGGCGATCTAGTCCAGAGGCCACGTCATTAAGCGAATTCAAAGCATCATTCGGAAATCAACTTTGACTATGGGTTGACCGGGCAAGCAAGACTTTGTCCCAACAGTGGTGAAGGTGTAAATTCCAACTTCATCACGTCACCTTTGAAAATGTGCCACTTGGGCTATGTTGAGATGCTTGTTATTATTTTGCAAAGTTTCTATATGAAACCATGAACTATTTAGGAGGAGCCAGAGAACGTCGCCTTGAGCTGCCGGACCGCATTCTCATCAATAAAGAAGGTCTTGACGAGCACCTCGTCCAGGATGTCCGATCCAAACATGGAGCTTGCAATGAGCTGGATGCCCGGTGACTGCGAATCCAGCGTCACCACGGCCATGGCGGTGGTGTTACCAACGTTGAGCTGCCAGTGGATCAAACCCCGCGGGAAGATCATCACGTCGCCTTTGGAGATGACCCGAGCAAAGAGCTGGTTCTGGGTGGTGACGAATCCGGCGTACAAGCTCCCTTCCACGACGTAGATGATCTCCGAGCCTCGCGGGTGCGTGTGTGGAGGGATGAGACCGCCGGGAGCAAAGTCGAGCCTGGCTATGGCGAGGCCGAGAGTGTTGAGCCCCGGATAATCGTTGACGAAGCCAAATGTCGCCACGGCTCTCGATGGGACACTGGTGTTTCCGGAGTTTCGAAGGCCCGAGAAGATGAAATCCTCGGTGGTGGTATTGGCTGCTCGCTTGCAAGGGTAGCCATTGAGAGTGAGGTCCTTTGCGAGGTCGGCCACGCAAAAATCCTGGAGGGGATCGGGGTCGGAGGCTAAGATCACCTGGAAGATTGGTGCCGCAATGACGAGAAGTTGGAGGAGTGTGAACATCATCGTGTTTTTGAGCTTGAGGAAACAAACGATTGTGAGAAGAACTAAAGGAAGAGTGGATCTCTTTTTTGAGAAGTACCTTGAGTTGTGAGATGGTATTTGAAGGATGAAAAGGCGTGGGTGCCAAGACAATGTGGAGGTTCCACGAAGGATGGAAGGTGCAATGTGTTGACAATGTGGAAGGTCCTGCTTGACACGCCATGATTTACATCTGTTTTAGATCCACAAGTTTCTGATCTTCGGTGTATGCATTCTTTGTCGAAATAATCTTTGTACGCATTTCCAAAGCTCCATCGGGCTCCCCTTTGCCACGCCTAGCTCCCCAAAAACTCTGCACAACTGACACGTCAGCCTGCCAATAGTTTTCTAGTTTCAAATGATCTTGACTTCCAGTGAGTTTCTTTAAAATATGAGTGTGAAGTTTAGAAAGTATAGATGTTTTATGTATCACAAAATGAAACAATCCTAAAATTCCCTTCATTTCGCAATCGTTTGCATCGTCCAACCAATCCCCCGGCCTCTAATTTCCCATCCGGACCGTTTTATGCTAGAGTGTGGAACGTATAATAAAAGACATCATGTGATCAAAATCACGATTCCAGTACTTGGACAATCCCCCTTTGGTCTTCCAGTAGCACATTTCCTTGCGGCCGGAATGGCAGTGGTGTACTTTTGTTGGATTTGCTTGCTGGCCAGTTTCAAATCGGAGAATCTTAAAGAAATCAATAGTGTACTAAAAAATTATATAAAATGTGCTAGATAAGGTCAATAAGAAGAAATTTATCATCTCCAAAAGTGTGAGACAATATTTCAACTTTGTGGACCTTTCCTAAATAAACCTTTAAAATATGATGAGAGTGTGACGCTCCTGCCGCTGCTGGATCTGGACAACACACTCATCTCCTCCACGTCAATTTATGCACATGAAAAATAAACTAAGCGACAAAGTCGACAAACGTCAGTGAAGTTAACGTGTTGAAAATGAAAGAAAGAACGATCAAGTTTCCATAAAATCTACCGTACAAAATTTATTTTTACTTTCAAGTGAACTATTTAGGAGGAGCCAGAGAACGTCGCCTTGAGCTGCCGAACCGCATTCTCATCAATAAAGAACGTCTTGACGAGCACCTCGTCCAGGATGTCCGATCCAAACATGGAGCTTGCGATAAGCTGGAAGCCCGGTGACTGCGAATCCAGCGTCACCACGGCCATGGCGGTGGTGTTACCAACGTTGAGCTGCCAGTGTATCAAACCCCGCGGGAAGATCATCACGTCGCCTTTGGAGATGACCCGAGCAAAGAGCTGGTTCTGGGTGGTGACGAATCCGGCGTACAAGCTCCCTTCCACGACGTAGATGATCTCTGAGCCTCGCGGGTGCGTGTGTGGAGGGATGAGACCGCCGGGAGCCCAGTCGAGCCTGGCTATGGAGAGGCCGAGAGAGTTGAGCCCCGGATAACTGTGGACGAAGCCAAACACCGCGTCGGCTCTCGATGGGCCGCTGGTGTTTGCGGAGTTTCGAAGGCCGGAGAAGATGAAATCCTCGGTGGTGGTGTTGGCTGCTCGCTTGCAAGGGTAGCCATTGAGAGTGAGGTCCTTTGCGAGGTCGGCCACACAAAAGTCCTGGAGGGGATCGGCGTCGGAGGCTGTGATCACCTGGAAGATTGGTGCCGCAATGACGAGAAATTGGAAGAGTGTGATCATCATCGTGTTCTTGAGTGACCCCTGGAACTTGAGGAAACAAACGAGAGAGCAATGCTAAGAATTAGAAGAGTGACCTCTTTCTTTCCTTGAGTTGTGAGATGGTTGTGAAAGTATTTAAAGGATGGATAGGCTTGGAGAACGTTCCATGAAACACAGCAGTTGCGATGGGATCCGGCACTCTGTGTTGACAATGTGGGAGTTCCTGCCTTGCCCATGTTTTAGATATTACCTCTAATGTTTGAAGTGGGCCACTTAATTGAAAGGGAAATTAATTATAATGTTCTTGACTTTTGTGGGATGGTGCCCCACTTAAGTACCTTTCAGTTTATTAGTCTTCACCCCTTTTTAGGGGTTTGGACCTTCCCTTCAGGATGAAAGTGGGGGAGTAGAGATATTTATATTGGGTTGTTATGCCATGGTCTTTCCTTTAGGTGCTCTGAAATAAGTGTTGCACCCAAGGTTTAGGATTTAGAGGGTCCCATGATCAAATTTTATTGTACCAAGAGATGTTAAAAACATGGAGGCTTGGTGTGCTTGATTACTTGTGCTTATGGGGAGTGTAATTAAACTTTAAGTTCAGTCTAATTAGAGAGGGGGATTTGGAGAAAATTTGGGAATCTATGGATGGATGGCTAATGCTCTATTATTCGTATAGTGAGTTGCTGAAATTAAGCAGGACCAAGTAGGAGTTAATACAATAAATAGAAACCTTGGCGAGGAAATTTAACTAAGGCTAAGGCAGTGGTGGTCAAATATACAAGGTAAGTTAACAAATTGGAAAGGAAAAATTTGTGGCTTACAATTTGTAAATACACACACACACACATATATATATATATATACATATACATGTATTACCCTGCCACTAAGTCTAGTACTAAAGCATATGGACTGTATATAAGTAGGGGTCTAAACCCTAATTAATATATTTATTTCGATATCGAGATGAGAGGCACTACAATTTGTCCTTGAAGGGTAAAACTTTTTAATAGTGTTTTACTCTAGTGTTTGGGATTGTATTTTTTGTTTTTATTTCTTCATTCTCTTTTAAATCTAGATTTGTATGAATTTTTTCCAAGATTTAGAATTTTAGCTATAAATCTGTTCTTTCTTTTGATCTTTATTGCATTCTCTTCTTCTACCATGCCATGCAATTATTAATCAAGGAGTATATCATTTGAAGTTGTTAATGCTACTCTGTTAGATTGAACTTTTGGTGTTATGAGTTGTGATTATGTTGGTGTTGTACCCATCCTTGATATGTTGTCATTTTCAACTTTTGTGGGATGTGATTACATGATTTGTCCTATTCTTGGTGTTTTGCCATTTTTTATTAATATAGAGTGTGATCATGACATTAGTTGACAAGTTATGGATAATGTAGTTTGATTCTTGAAGAATATTCAAGGATCAAGTTTACGAGAAGATGATGTTTATGAGCTCAAATGAATTTTTTTTTATTAAAGATGAATATAAATTTTTTTCTTTTTTGTAATTCTTTGTTATCAATAATATCTTTATGAATATTTTTGCATTTTATGCTCCATTTGAACTTTTAAAGGAGATAAAATCTTTGAGAAACTTCAAAATTACATTATGCAAATGTTAATTATGGATAAAGATGTAAAAAACTTTTATGTGAAAATTTAAAATATAAATTTTAAAAGAGCCTATATGAAAGAAATAATAAGTAATATATTTTTGCAAATTTATATATTTTTCAACATATAAAACATCTTTAGAAAAGAATGTTACATAAAAGAAGTGAAGATTTTTAGAAGGACTTAGAAATGTGTAATAAAAACTACTCATAATTGTGGTTTCCATTACTAAGAAATATAAAAAAATGGTTTTTAAAACATTATAAGCCCATTAAAATTAATATTTTTTAAAATTATATCTTATTACTCCTACTCTAAATATAGGGATTTTCACATTTTACATCTATTAAAATATAAATAATTCTTTGATCAGGTAAGAAAATTTTATTATAATTATAATTACAAATTATTGATTCATAAAAAATTGGAAATTTTCAAAATGCTTTAAGATGTAAGAATTAGGGCATTTGAGCTATGGCGTGGTGGCATAGCATGGTCCCGATGGGCATCATTGGCGGCGCTCTCTTTCTGATGGGCTATCTTCCTCATATGGCTCATGTCAAGACCATGGGCAAGGTAAGTTAAGCAAGCAGCACTTCCTCTCCCAGAATGTAGGCCGTGAAATCTCTCTTGGATTGGATCGAGCAGCCCAAGCCCGTGAGGAACGATAAATGGGACAAGCTCATGGACGACAGGGATAGGCGCATAATTGAGAAAGCCCAGCAGCAGGTATCATCAGCACTAGAAGGATTCCAAACTAGAAATTCCTGCTTATCCTCTCGCTTTTGGATTTTTTCCAGGAAGCCCAAGCTGCCGCCTAGCACTGGCCAGGAATCTTTTGTTTGTAAGAACTTTCTTGTGTTTCATAAGAACTTCCAGCCTTTCGGTCGAGAACTATTTCTTCTCATTCGATTTCCATTCGTCCGGTGGAAATTTCACGTTGTTCTCTTGGATTTCTGCCTGTGAAGGATCGGTTTCTTTGTTCCAGAGAGCTCAAAATCCTCGCCAAGATTCTCAAGCCTTTGTAAGTTTTCCGCGATTTTCTCCATGAAACTAACATTTACTTCACTCATCCAGGAACACCTTGGTCTCGACTTGCATGGTCTTGGTGAAAAAATACTGCCAGCTCAAGTACGCGGCCACAAGGCTGCTGAAAGTAGCGGCCCCGACGAGCATGTTCATCACCACCATCTGGAGACGCACAGCTTCCAGCGGCGACGCGCCACCCATGATAAGTCCCGTCATCGCACCAGGCAGCGAGATTAATCCCACCGTTTTCGTGTTGTCCAGGACGGGACTCAAGGCCAGTATCAAAGTTCTCTTCATCGGTCGCTTGATCGCCTGGCTCGGCGTCGCTCCAAGAGCTAGAGCCGTTTCAACCTGGAAGAACAAAAGGTGATTTTGTTTTCTTAGTTCTAAGAGCCTTTACCTGGTTCATTTGCATCTTGAGGTTGTCTCGCAGGTTTTTCATGGCGACCCCGGTGACTGTCATGGAGTTTCCAACCATCATTCCACTCACCGGGATCATGTAGCGGGGCGTGAGAGGAAACACTCGAAGCAGCAGTAGCAGCGCAAGCGTAACACCAGTGCCGATGAAGATGGAGATTCCAGCGATGTATGGACTTCGTGGGACGTGTCTTGCTCGTCGCCCCGCCGTGTATCCCGCGACGATCACCTACAAGGTACGATTCTTTTTTTTCTTTCTCAAGCTCTAGACGAAGAACAAGCAGGAGAAAGAAGAGATCTTACCATGAAGGTGTAAGCCACGAAGATCCAGACGGCGTTCTTCTGCTCGAAGATGAACTGGAGGATGAAGCCGATGAGGGCGAGCTGGACGAAGGCTCTGGCGATGGAGGTGACCATCTCCTGCTCCAGTTGAAGCCGCTGGACGAGCGACAGCGCGATCGCCATGCCGACAATCGCCAGCGCCGCCACCGGCTTGAGCATTCCCGCCGCAAACTCCTCGAAAGCATTCCTCGCGAGAACCTCCAGGATCATCCTCGCTACTCTCTCTTTCTCTCTCGACACTGGAACGAGGAAGCCGGATCGTTCCAAAGGAACTCGCTTTATTCTCGTGGCGAGCACGAGCAATGACAGCCGTCCATTCCAAGAGCTTGCGAGGATCCTGGCCGCAAACGTTAACAACAGCCATTGACAGTTACCACCTATCTCCACGGAGGCTACGACCTTGCGGTAGACAAGGATATCTTTTTCCCGTACATGGTATGTGGACTCTAACGTAAGAGATTTGATCGGACGTTACTCCAAAATCTATAATTTTTCATTCCTTAGCTCGATGAAACTATGGCTTCCATTCTCCAGTACTGTGTTTCTTCCTGGCTCATCTTAAACATCACCACTTTGCATCCTTCTTTCAAGAGTATGTGCTTCTTCAAGTCCGCGCGCTCCACGTCCATTATCAGCTCCACTTTGCTGCAAGCTCTGATGGTGTGGAATCCCTGTAAGTCGGGGCCTCTCGTCCACAAGCTATCCACCAAGTCGCCCTTCACGATCCCGCAACTCACCTGTAAGATATAGAAGGAAAGACACACGAGTAAACTTCGTGCTCTATCAAGTTCCAAGCTTGCTTACCGCGGAGTTTTCCAAGTAGCCATGCCGGAGTATCATGCCAGTCGCCTTGTTCACCAGCATGAAGGCCTTGTAGCCAACCGCGTCTGTGAATCTCGTCCCCCACGAAGTATCTACAAACCATTGCTGCAAGCGGAAGAGAAAAGAATGAGCCAAAAAGGAGGAGCAAAGAACGTGTATAACATCCGACCTGGTAAGGCATCGTCCCGTTTCCAAGCGTCATCACCACTTTCCCATTCCACAAACCGGTTAGCGAGAGCGAGGGGTTGGCCTTGTTAAAAATTCGAACCGTGGAAGCCCCGTCCTGCTGTGGAGGCGGAGGAGGATCAAACGCGGGAGGAAAATCCTGTATAGGCTGCATGAGTGGTGGAGCTGCATCCTCGGCGACGGCCGCCCTGTCATTTCACTGTTAGCCAGTCTATCGAAAGACAAAAGTTTGCTGTCTTACCTTGTAAGGATGAAGAAGACTACCAGCAGTGAAGTGCTCATCTGAAAGCACTAGCAACGGCCACTGGAAAGGCCAGAGCGAGCCTTATATGCCACTGCAACAAACTTATAACAAACAAGTTAGTCCAAACCAAAACGAGTGAATGACAATCGTGTGTCGCCCAAGGTACTATCACTTTCGATTTTCTTTAGAACATATTTGTCTGCGTAACCACAATTTGCCTGTGCTACCAGCTAGATCGTTTAGCTGAAAAAAGTATGAATTTCAATGGTACCTCATCACAACTACTGAGCCGGAGAAACTTCTAATGCCGGCTTCAATGGTTGTTGCACTGCCTTGTAACATTGCAGGCTGCAAAGAGGCAGATTGGACTTCGAATCCCGATATTTGTACGCATTATCACATGCAGCGCACTTTTCCCGAGGAGGGGGATACCTGCAAAAGCACAGCAAAATTGTCATTCCACTCGTACCTCGAAAAAGACTTGCCTTATAGGCCCGGAAGAGAAAAGAGCTGGAAACTCATCTTGAGCCCACGAAACCGTAGTCCCAGAAGGACCCATAATCCAGCGAACGGAGTTAGTAGCGACTTCCAATTCAGCAGCTTTCTTTTCCTGCACATAGTTTCTCGAGTTACGAGCTTGAAACTCTGATAAGAGTCACAAACCTCTGCCAGTTCTTGTTTTTGCTTTTGTATTTTTTCCTCTCTTTTCTTTCTATTTGAGTCCTGATTCAGGATTTTTTGTATGGCAGACGCCTGCATAAGAGAAACAACGGTTTACTTTGGTCCATGATACGCAAATAAAGTTACCTGTATCTCCTTTGCAGCCTTTTCTACTTGCTGTTTTCGTTTGCTAGCCGCTTCAGCTTTCTTCGCAAGCTTTTCTTCGTCAGTAAGTTTGGCTTTCCGTCCTGCATCCAAACACTTTACCATGAAGGAAAAAAAAAAGGACAAAGAACCAAAAAGACCAGTGACGTACTTCGATCTGTATGGTTTAGACCCTCGGGAAACTCAATGAGCCCAAAGTTCCCGTCGCCGTCCTTGCATGCTTGAAGCGACCTCTGCCTGGCCGTCAAAGGCACTGTCGCTTTCTCCTTCGAGTCGACGCTATCGCTCGGAGAATCTACCTTCTGAGCCTCGTCTCTTCCAGACGTACTTGGTTGTTCTAGTATGCCGCTATCCTTCGCTTGCATAGCCCTTTGTCTTGCAGTCAGGGGCTTTTCCCTTGGCACAGCATTCTCTTGAGTTACTACCGAACCACCTCGTTGTTTTGGCTTTTCGCTGGCGGACTGGAGCTCCTGAATGCTTCCTCTCCTTGGCTTCTTCCTCGGGTGATCGTCATCCGCACTGTCCGTGTTCTCGTCAACTTGTTTGGCAGCAGCCTCCTTCGCACTATCCTGCTGCGGCGGCCTCCTCCTACGTTTTATCACCTCGTCAAAGTCTATCTCGTCGTCGAAGGTGCGTCTCTTCACAACTCGCGAGCTTTTCCTCAACCCCACGCACTCCGGAGCGGCCTTGGCAACCGGTTTGGACTCCGCTCGCTTGCTCGGGCTGGAAGAGTCTTTACTTCCATTGCCATTCTTCTCGGACGGTTCGGAGTCCTCGTCCGAGCCCTGGATTCATATACAAAAAGAATGACAAAAGTTAGCCCACAAGCAAAGGATGAAAAGGATCAAAGAAAGGAACGAAGGATACGAACCTCGAGAACCAAGCGCTGGCGACGTCTCTTTGCATCCGGTGGCTTCTCCTCGCTCCCGGCCTTGGATTTTCCATTCGTTTTCCCCCCATTCCTACCGTTCTTGCTCTTGTCCTCGTTAAACGTCCCAATTTCCCTGCGCTTGAACACCCTGACGCTCTTCTCCTCGCTCGGCCTACAAACCTCCTCGCCGGCGCCCTCCATCTTCCCCGGGCCGCTAGAATTCCTACGAGAAACCGTCAGCAGCCGATCGGGCTGCGAATGTGGGCGCCGGCGGGCCAAATCCGTGCGCGGCCTCCTGGCGCTGCTGGCGCGCCTGGAATCACTCTCCTCCGCCATCGCTCCCTCCTGTAAGCCCTAACCCTAGCCCAGGAACTAGGGTTGGAGACGTAGTAGGCTTCGTTAGTAGCGGCCATAGCGCTCCCTCGCCAATGCGCCACTAACAAAGGTGCCAGGCTTAAACCAACGGCTGCGATGGGCCATCAGCGGACGGCCCAGATTATCTCTCTTCATCATCAGCGGACGGCCCCGATCATTGCTCTTCCCTGGAACATTGTATTTGGACATTGGTCCAGAAGGAGGGAGGCGAGCAAAGAAAGGATTTTCTATTCTTTCTTTTGTTTTTGCCTCGCTCTCTCTCTCTCTCTTCCTGGCCTCCACATTTCACATTAGTGGCAACAGCGGGAAGAAAAAGCTTTGATCGGACCCGACCCCTAAACCGAGATCTGGGCTCAATCCATCGACAGCCCACTTGAGAGAAGGGATCGAATTAGCAAAATCGACAAATCCGAGCTAAATCCCGCGAATTTGCCCGCGAATTTGCCTTGGCCAGGACAGAGCCGGGGGAAAGAAATCGGGTGTGCTGTGACCGGACACCAGACTCGTGAGCCTCACTGCCACGGGTCACGGACCACAAGCCCGGGGACCACACGCTGGGCGCCAGGGATGGAGATAGCGGGCGCGCCAAATCGCATTTAAATTTCAAACATTCGAATTTAAAAAAAAAAACCGCGCCAATTACCGGGAATAGAGATCTAGCATAGTGGGGACGGGACAGCGAATTCCACTGTCGGTTCCTCTTTCCTCGATCAATTCACGATCGCAATCCCGTTCCCATTTTTTGACGCCAAAGCTTTTTGACGCCAATCCAGGAGGAGTCAAGATTCCAAAACGTCGCACAAGTTCTTCCCTGTCAAGCTCACGGCCCAAAATCAACGAGTCGCCACCAAGCTCCTTGGCTTACTCGAGCTCACCCCGCCTTAAAGCCGAGATGAGGAGCAAATCACCAGCTTTAAACGTACCCTGCGACTGTGGAGTGCGTGCGTGCGCGCGCGCGCGGCTACTGTGCTCTTGTGCCTGGTAATTCCTGCGAAGTTTGTACGCTAGCAAGGCTACCAGCGACCTGTTTGTACGTAGCTATTGACGAGCGCGTAGAAGCCGAGCGAACCACTGGTTGCCACTGCTGCTATCGGCGAGCGCGTAGAAGCCCAGCCTGGAAAAGTATAAGAGGAGGCATTAGCAGAGCTCTCACTCTCTCACACTTACACACTTACCTCTCCGGCAGTATCGCACAGCCGCGCAGAGCTCTGTTTCAGCACAAGACGACTATCACCGTTGCGTTCTTCGCTAGCACTGTTTCCCATCTTCACGAGTTCACCCCCTCGGCTTTCTTTCTTTTACGTCTCTGCTGCTGGTTTTTTGCCTTCGTCTGGTAATGCCCATGTGAGCTGGGCCTGTTCACCACTGCCGCGTCTTTGCCTTTGTCTCTGCTCGAGTTCTTTTTGCTCAGTCCAGAGCCCCCATTGAAGGAGCCGTGGTGTTGATGAAGCTCTCTCCATAAATATCCGGCTGACAGCACGCACAACTTGGATCAGGTTGATGCGTATATGTCTGGAGCTGGGCGGAGTTGAAATAACTTCTCCCTTTTAGACCATGCAGTCGCAGCAGCAGCGGCGGCAGCGGCTCATCAGCTTGCAGCTTTGATTCAAGCGCTGCCTCGCCTTCTTTGCATTTGCGTTCATTCCCTGGTCTCTGCTTTTTCCTACTTCACGAGTTGCTTTCTCGAACTCTAACGTCCAACAGCAACACGCAGCTTTCGGCTTGGCGAAAGGCAGATAGGAATTTTGTCTTGCGTCTGTATGCGGTAGGTGTTGTTGGATGACACGCGCATGAACTGTTGACGACGCTGCTCGTTGTTATCAAGCCGAGAAGCTGAGCTGCACGCACGAACTTTGTGTTAGCCGCAAAGAAAGCAGCTATGTCTTACCTCGCGCCGCGCTAACCGAAGCGATAAAGGCGCGGCAGTGAAAGTCACACATAATTTTCTCGAGCAGGAGCGGCAGCAGCAGCAGCATGGTTTTGATCGGAGTCCTCATCGCTTGTGCCTTAGTGCTGTTGACGTCTCCTGTGTTCCTGGTGCAATGGAGCCTGTACATCGCCCAGAGTGGCAGTGGTAAAATTCCCAGAGGCCGCTGGTGGTTCATTCCCTGGCTCGGCGAGAGTCTCCATTTCTTCTACAAGAGTCCGGATCAGTTCTTCCGCGAGCGTTACGCACGGTAAAGAAAAAACAGTTCCTTCTGTCCTCCACTTTGATCTTCCACCATCTCCTCCAGTTTAATTCTGTTTCGAGTCTTCTCCTTCTGCTTCTTCGTCTGTGCAGAGTCGACTCGAGAATAATGCTGTTCTCTTCACGCTTGCAGGTTCGGAGAGATCTACAGGACGCATATCCTGGGAAGTCCGACCATAATTACGTCCACCCCGGAGCATGCCAAGTTTATCCTTGCGACCAAGCATAAGTCTTTCAAGGCGATATATCCCCCGTCCATTGACAGAGTCCTCAACCATCCGTCCTGGGAGGGAGCCTTCCACCAGCGAATTCGGAAAATTGTCCAGTCCTCCATGCTCTCCGAGACGATTCGGGACAGCATTCCGAAGTTCGAGAGTCTTTGCAGATGGTGTCTGGAAAACTGGAACGAGCGGGAGTTTGTTGTCACCCACGACGAGACTCGAAAGGTAAACAGCCAGCAACAGCGCTTTCATGCCTGGTGTCGCCTTTTTGCGCTGTCGAAATTGTTTTGTTTGTGAATTCACACTTTAGTCACTGTCCCTGTGCTCCCGTAAAGGTCGTGGAGTCACGGCCAATTTCGTTTTCACTGTCCGGTCGATGCTTTCGAATGCGTGCAAAGCTTTGTTGATAGCCTCTGATGATCTTTTATGTTGTTTAGTTTGCCTTCCACGTTGCGCTCAGCATCACTTGTAGTATGGCCCCATGCGAGGAGTCGATGCGGTTGCTGGATAGTTACGGAATCCTCTCCAACGGCGCGATCTCGATGCCAATTAATTTCCCAGGAACTGGATTCCATCTTGCTATCAAGGTACGCTTTCACTTTCGCAGTGTTTACGTTCTCCCTGAGAGCTTCTTTAAAACTGCAGAAAAGCAAGGAGATTCTGACAGATTTAACGAGCCTCGTGAAAAGAAGGAAAAGCGACACGGCAACTACTTACAGTGATATCTTGGGGTCGCTTTTGGCTTCAAAGGATGATCAAGGTACCAAGTTCACGGACGACGAGATCAGGGATATCCTCATCACTTTTCTCTTTGCTGGACACGAAACCACGGCCGTGTTCCTCGTGTGGATCGTCAAGTACCTGACGGAACACCCAGATATTCTCGAACAAGTCAGAGTAAGAAGAACGAAATTGGTTTTGCCTGTTTCGCTTAGAAAAACTTACCCCGTTTTTGCTGGCGTTCCAGGACGAGCAGGACCAAATAAGGAGCGCAAGAGAACATCCAGAGAGTCCCTTGACATGGAGCGAGATAAAAAACATGCCAGTCTCGTTAAGGGTAAGCAGCTTTTCAGTGAAGGAAAAAAACAAACCTGGCATGAAACTTACAGGTTGTACAAGAATCTCTGAGGCTGGCAAATGTGGCACCATTCTCGCCGCGTGAAGTAGTCGAGGACGTCGAGCATGATGGTCGGGTCTACTAAACCTCTCGCAAATTTAATCACAGTACTTACCAAGCTTCTGTTATGCAGGTGTCCTGTTTCCAAAAGGATGGAAAGTCCAAGTCTACTACAGACATTTCCATTTGAATCCCACGTACTTCAAGGATCCCCACAAGTTCGACCCCTCCAGATTCCTGGTATAGAAAAAAAAAAGAAGAAAAGTTCCAAGTAAGTTGAGATGGAAGCCTTCGGTACTAATACCTTCTAAGTTGTGCTGTAGACGCCTCCAAAGCCTGGGATTTACACGCCCTTTGGAAACGGGGTCCGGCTATGTCCTGGAAGCGAAGTCGTGAAATTGGAGGCCTTGATATTCATCCATCTTCTCGTCACAAACTACAAGTATGCAAATAGCTTAGACCAACTCCGAGAGAAAAAAAGCAAAAGAACTTACTTGGTGATCTTTGTGAAGGTGGAAGATTGTGGGTGGCGACTGTGGCGTCCAGTACTGGCCGACGCCGAGACCCAAGGGAGGCTTGCACCTCAAAGTCTGGAAACGAAGCGATTAGAACACACACAAACACGCACAGAGAAGAAACACACAAAAAAAAGGGGGAAAGAAGTTGTAAGATAGCCTTTTCTTCGTAATAACCCTGTGGATAAGCACCTGGGAGGGAGCGGCGCGCGGCGATTTCCAAGCATGTGTGCACGCGATTTGATTTTGATCATCCCGCTTTGATTTGTAAGCGCGCATTCTTTGTAGAGGAGAACCGATTCATTTGCAAGCGCTCAAAGAAAAACCTAGAATAACCTTCTTTTCCCGCAAATTTTTAAACTCAATAAGAAAAGCCCTAAATTATAAGCCCGCGCTCTTTCAAATATTTAAGCTTAGTACCCTAAAATCTTTCGTTTGTACATTTGGAGACCCCGCCGTACGGCATCGTCTCTTTCAGCTGAACATTACCACCCGTCCGTACCAGCTCCCGTGAACTTGGACCGTGACACTCGAGATCCTGTCGATCTTCCGCGCAATGCCCGCGATCTCCTCCAGGAACACGCCGCCGCCGATCCTCTTGAGCCCCGACTCCACCACCGCCGCGCCGTCGCCGCCACTCCCGAGCACCAGCATCGCCCTCAAGCTCGATCGAATGGTCGCCACCACTCGCTCAAACACGGCGTCGCCAGCCGAGAGAGATCTCTCCAGCACCCTGCCCATGAACGCCGCGCACGCATCCACGTCCGGATAGCTCTCGCTGCAGTACTTGGCGCAAACTCTGGCGAGGAACGATCCAATCTGGCTCACCAACGCCATGGGCTCGTTGAGGAGGCTCTCCAGTTCTTTGCACGCGTCCGCGAGGATGCTCTCCAGCTCGGGCCCATGGACTTTCGTCATGAGCTCTTGCCGGAGAAGTAGAAGCCTGCAAAGCTCGCTTTAGCAAAGCAGCACAGTCGAGAATGAAAAGCACACTCACCCGGTAGCCATCACCACCACACGCTGGAAGTCATTCTGGCAGTCTCGAAGCCTGTTGATGTTGAGTAAGAGTGTTTCTGGTACATTCTTGTCAGTAGCAGCCTCGGAGCTTGTGACGAGGAAGAGGAGCCCGAGACGAATGATGGCCTCGTTGCTTCCCCATCTTACACATCCCAGTTTCGGTTCCTCGGCACCTGTGCGAAAGAAAACAATGAGATGTGACTGAAAAACAAAAGAATCTTTCGTACCTGAGGCAACTGCTTTCTGCCTCGAAGAGTTGGACGTTCCAGTCACAGCAACTCTTCCACCCGTGCACATTGGAAACGCGGGCGGAGCGCTTGCTGGCGGTAAGTTTGCTGAAAGCGACTTGAAAGAGTTTAATGCCGAGTCAACTTCGCTCTTGTGGGCCTCCATCGAAGACTGCGTCGCGCGGATCCACCGAACGGTTTTGGAGAGCTTTTCAAAAAGCTGCTCGTCTGTTGTTGAAGCGGTTAAGTCATAACGATCGGCGAATGCCTTTCGTAGATAGTCAAGTCCAGTCGATCCACTGATGAGTTGCGCGAGGGACTGTAGCCTGACGTTGCTTATGTCCTGCTTTAAAACCTGCCATGAAAGTATTTTAGTATTTTAGTATTTTAGTTGTGGGATTTCGATATCGACGAGAATGCATACCTGCAAGCGCTCGAACACAAAACGCATTCCCTTCACGACAGCTTTCCCAAAGGATTCTTTCGTTGCAGCATCAGTCGTTGCCATTGACAAATCCTCGATAAGCGCCTGCTGTGCAGTCTTGGATTCCATGTCACGAGCTGGAGCACCCAGTCTCAGAATTATATCAAGGGTGTAGTCAAGCAGATTTCTCAGATATCTGAAGTCATTGATGCCCGACTCTAGAACCTGCGGCAGAAAGTAACCATTACTAGAGTTCGAAAGAAAAGAATAAACTTGCTTACCTGTGACAAAAGCTCCAGGTCAAGGCTTTCGCGAATCCCTTGCTTCCATGCCTCAGGCACTATGTTTTCGAGGTCATCCCGAATTTCCCCTACAAGGCTCACAACCTGCCGATAATCGGGTGTATCCTTCAAGAGATTGGCTTCGATGCTATCCCAAAAGGCTCTTTCCATAGTTGTCCGAATTTGAGCCTGTGAAAATGTGCATATATTAGCCATGTGTTTACTGCTTAGAACAAGAAACTTACCTCCATTTTCGACAAACTGCCAGAGGGGTTCATCTGATCTGGGATCGTCCAGTTGCCATCGTGCATCATTTCGTTTACAATTCTCTCGTTTGTCATCCCGGAGTTGTGGAGATCAGCAGCAGGATCGAGGTTCATAGCCTCTGGAACTGCTTCCATGTTTGGAGTGTTGGTTGGAGCTGCAGTGAAGAGGGCGCGTGCAGCTTTCGATTTCGGTCGCTCGTCCTTCTGTCCATCTGATTCCGGCGACTCAGGGACGGTTCGCAGGTCTTCTGGCGACGAATACGCAAAAGGTGACGGTAATGGAACACCATTCTCTTTTGCTTCCAAAAACTTGGAGCGGACGGCTGAAAGCGCTTCCTCCATTTTCTCTAGTCCGGTGTTACCAGTCAAATGGACGATTCTTTCACGCAAAAGTCTTTGGTCTTCAAGAACCTGAGAAGCGAGCAGGTTATACCCAAGTAAACTATCAAGTTTTATAATATTACCTGCTTGCGAATGGCTTGAGTATCGTGTGTCAGCTCCGACGCATCCTTCCCAGGTACGATCTTGCACTTTTGCAGCATAGACACTTCAAGCTGGCAAGCAACTCGAATCAAGTCCTCTTCGAGCAACTCTGCGTCTTTAACCTTCCATGCAACAAACCGGCAGAGGTACGAGTGCCATGCAGTGTCGAAGGAGGCCAGCTGAGCCGCGAAAGGTTTGTGTTGTCCATCGATGTACCATTCCGGACATGGAGAAGGCGGAGGCGAGGAAGGAGTCGGGCCGTCTATAACAGTTGAAACCAATGCTTCAAACTCTGGCAATAACTTTGCAGCAGCCTCAGCCAGTGCAGCTTCACGGTCCCCTCTCGCACTGAACACTGCGTCGGGATGCCCGGATATCATGTAGGCACAAAGGAAAACACGCGCTGGATATCTCTCAAGGTCGTGATGGTCCTCATGCTTCGAGCTGTCCTTTGCTTTTGCAGGAGCCTTGGCAGGAGCCTTGGCAGGAGCTTTGGCAAGAGCTTGAGCGCTGCTTCGTTTGCTCATCCTCGAAGATCCGGAAGAGGCTGTCTTACGCTGTGGCGGGGAGAGACGCTTCAGTAGCACGTCGATCTTTGCCACCTCCGACGATTCCGTCGCAGCCGAGAGCATGAGCCGGCTTTCGATACGGGCAAGAAGAGCTTTCACACTCCTCAATGCCGCAGGAGAAGTTATCCGACTGGCGAGCTGTTCGAACGGAAGAGACGTTACAGTACGCTGGCTGATACCGGCTTCCGCAAACTCTTGGGCCAGTGCATAAGTTGTTTTCATTGACACCCGAAATTGCCTCCAGCACCTACGCCATAATTTAGAAAAACGTGAGCAGTTAATAAACAAGTCAAGGAGACAACATACCTCGTCAGCTTTCGACAAAGCCGATCCCCATGCTTATGCATCTTGTGCCCATGATTGTGACACGTTCCTCTACAGCCTCCCTTTTGTCGCAAATATTCTGCACGCTGGCGCTTTGCCTGAGAGAAAGAATCAGAATCCACAAAAAAAAAAAATAGACAACTTTACCCTGAGAAGGCGAGCTTCAAGTTTCTCCTTCTTGTTCATCAACTCCAGTTCCCTCTCCCGTAAAACCGCTTCTGCCACTTTCCTGGCTTGTGTGACAGTCGCCTGTGCCCGATTCTTTTCTGCTTCCAATAAGCAGGCCCGCTTTTCTTCTGCAGCCGCAATTTTCTGGCAAATGGCAACACGAAGAGCTTCAGCTTTCTCGCGTTCTTGATCTTCGAGAGTAGTTCGCTGCACGATTGACTGTGCAATACGTTCGTTAGCTGCAGCTCGCCGTTGCTTCTCAGCTTCCACAAGCGCCATCCTGTTTGTTTCCGCTTGCTGAACACGCGACTCAACTTTCGTCCCCAGTTCCTCCCTTTCCCTCTCTGCACGGAGCTGAGCTTCAGTCTTTGCAGCCATTCTCAGCTCATGAAGCTTTGCAAGTCGTGTCTGCTCTTGAGCTAAAAGCTCCAGCCTACACGACAAGACAAATTCGTACAAGACAAACTTCAGCACCAAGTCGTCCACAACAGAAAGAAGTTAAAAGCAAACACACCTCTTTTGCTCTGCTGCACAAAGCCTGGCCTCGAGGCGCTCAGCAAGCTCCTTTGGCAGAGGAGAGCTTGTCTGGTCGGATTTACGCTTTGGCCTGGCCTTGTTTGCAAGCCACTCATGGAATTGCTGCAAAAGAAAGAGAGTAAGAAAAACTTCGAGAAGTCAGGAAGAAAGAAGGCCAGCAGACCTGTCTTCTAAAGTCAGCGTCCTTGAGCTTGGCTTCAATATCCTCGAGGCTTTTAGCTTCTGGCGATTGCTCCAGCCTCCTCCTCACTCGTTTTGGCACTGAAAACGTCGCCCGAAGAGACTCCGCCACCTCGATGTCAAACGCGATGGCGGGGCTGGAGATATCCATCATAGTACCCGTTAAGTTCGCAGTATCAGTGGTCATGGAAGCTGCCATGGGCGGAACAAGATCTCAAATCACTGCAAAAAGGACGAGAGAAAACCGCGTGAGACAACTTAACAGTGAATTTTCAGCTGGAATTCAAACTTCAACAGACACAACTCTGACAAAGAGGCATGAAAATGGAGCGGAGAAATGGGGGCAAACGAGGAACAGGGAATGAATCCCTGATCGATCCACCTCTCCGCCGAGAACCAGGAAGAAAGAAAGGAAGAAGAAGAAAAATTTCACACAAAGTGACACACGCGCGCATTGCCATACCAGCAGAATCACGATCGCAGCGGAGCGCCTCTCACGCGTCCACTCCAGCGCCTCCCCGGATCACTCCTCACATCCCGCGCTCGCCAAGCCCTAAGAAATCGCCATTCCTCCCCTATTTTGGAGGAAATGGGGAAAAGGGCAAAATATTGGCCAGCAACGGAATATTCGTAGAACCCGGCGGTTCCCGACCGGCCGGCGGCCGGAACTGCCCACCCAACGGATAATTCTGCGGACGTAACCAACATCCACGTGGCCCACGAGCAAACGCTTGCATGACACGTGTTTACAGAACATTGCCATACACAATGAGAAAATCTAGGCCTTTCCTGTTCTTTTTGTTTGCGCGATTATCTTAGATCGATCCATGGATAGATTTCCATCTTAGATCTTAGAGCGATCAATCTGGAAACAAAGCCTTGTCTCGAAACAGTAGCGCAAAGCTCTATAAGAAAATTTAATGCCTCAAATCATACCCTGTGCACTTTGGTGGTTGCTCTGTTGTTGGTGTAGCTAGAAAAACCTAGAAGAGAATATATGTAGCTCCTCCCTCTCGCAGCAACCCATCCTTGTCCATTTTGGTGGAGCCTTTGTCCACACTCTTACAGCCGTTTGGTGGCGGCTGCTAGCGACTTGACACCTTCCAAGCGCCTGTAGCACACGACACGTAAAGCATGAGATGGAATTGCAAGGAAAGATTTGGCAGCACCTCGAGAGAGTAGACTTAAACGCTGGCGAGCTCCTGCGTGCTTTGCTTGGAGCCCGGACGTGCAAGCCTTTTGCTCCGCCAGAACAGGCGAATCGGCGTGCCAGGGAAGCCGATATTCTGGCGCAGCTGCTTTTCCATGTACCTCTTGTAGTCATCCGGGAAAAGCTTCTCATCGTTGACAAAGAAGACAAATGTCGGGGGGCGTGTGGTTGCCTGGAAGAGAAAAGCAGAGCCAAATCATCAAAACTCGACTTTTCTGTAGGCGCAGTTTACGCACCTGCGTGCAAAAATATAGGCGACCTTTCCTGCCACCTCTAGTTGTAGGTGGCTGCTTCATGTTGATCGCGTCCTGGACAACTTGATTAAGAATCGCTGTGCTGATCCGGCGCTCCCTTTCCTGACCAGCACTCAAAGCTGTCGCCAGAATCCTACAAAGCATCGAATTAAGATATGCACGAGATGATAAAATAATGGAACGTACTTTTGGACTCGTTGTCCGCTTGTCGCTGAGGTGTAAACAATCGGTGCCCACTTCAGCACACGGAGTTTCTCACGGACATCCATATCGTACCAGTAAGTAGATTCCGCATTCTTATCCGGAACGGTATCCCACTTATTCACGACAATGATGCAGGCCTTCCCATCTTTTTCTATCCTCTCACCGAGCCGATAGTCCTGTAGAAATCAATGCTAAAAAATCTTTTCAAAAGCCCATGCTTGCGTTAAGTACCTGTTCTGTTGCGCAAGTCATCGCTTCAATGACCAAAGCAACAACATCTGCACGTCGGATCGCTCTGAGGGCGCTCTGGACACACAAAGATTCTGTCTTGCTACCGCCAGAGGCAATAGCTGCTCGCTTTCTGATTCCAGCCGTGTCTATCAGTCTAAAGACCTGCAAACAACACAGAGCCTTTAGTGAAGTTGTGGCTTCTCAAGGAGCAAACCTTCCCCTCGGGTCCAGCTACTTCTGTATCGATTGCGTCTCGAGTGGTTCCACTCACGGGACTGACTATCGTTCTTTCCTTCCCGACTATTGCATTCAAAATGCTGCTCTTGCCAACATTTGGCCTCCCAATAATTGCCACAGATAAAGGCCGGTCGCCTTCGCTCGCTTCTAACTCATCCTGGTAAATAGAAAAACAGTTATTGTCTTTCAGTACTGATCATCTATACCTGTTTCTCCTTGATTGCGGAAGTCACATCCTCGAGTAAATCCGGGACACCAGAACCGGAAATAGCCGACACAGGAACAGGTGTGAACCTGAAACAGAAAAACTAGTAGCAGCAAAATTTGACTACGTGGCAATGCATACCCGAGAGACCAAAACTCTGCCGCCTGCAAGAGTCCTTTCTTTGGAGATTCGCATTTATTCACGGCGAGAGCGATCTTCTTGTGTTTGAACTTGCGTCTGAGCCAGTTTCCAATTTCGATATCAGCCGACGTAAGTCCTGCCTGCCTAATGGACAAAGTGAGTATGCTGAATGTAAACGAGGAATTTTCGTTACCTGGCCGTCCACCACAAACACAAGTGCGCAAGCTTCTTCGACAGCTGATGCAGCCTGCTGCTCAATCATGGATGGAAGGCCAGCAACTGCTGCATCCTTCTTCGCTTGAGCAGCGGCAACAGAACCACCAGCTAAACCGCTCTCTGCACTCGTTGGAATTGTCAATACACCACCAGTGTCTATCAGCATAAACTCCTGGACAGAGCCACGAACTCTGCCATATAAACGGTCTCTAGTGACGCCGGGCTCATCGTGCACAATAGCCATGTTTCTCTGGAGAGAGAGAGAGAGAAAAACGATTTTAGAACTCACGAAAGAAAAAAAACTTTGAAAACTTACACCAACAATTCTGTTGAAAAGAGCAGACTTTCCGACATTGGGCCTTCCAACTATGGCTACCTTCGGAAGTAGATGACTTGGTACCTGGAGAGCAAATGATAATGATCACGCCATCACCTTGAGACAATGGAAGCTTACCTCAGGTCCCTTGACACGGTCCCGCCTCCTACGCCTGCCTTTGCCTTGTGCTTGGGGCGTGCCACCGATGTCAGCTCGAGACTCCTCCTCTATTCTCTAGATAAAATCTATTCAAGGCAATGTACGTAGCATCTAAAGAATTAAGCATACCTCCAAAGAAATCTTCCTCCTCTTCCTCTTCCTCCTCGCCCTCGATAGTGAAATCCTCGAAATCGGCCTCAGTCAGTGTCGCACCATCCACATCGTCTTCATCAGATTGATCGAGCGCAGCGCTCTGCCGCCGAGAAGATCCCGCATTTTGCCCCTGCTCATCGCCAGCGGCCGAGAGACACCTCGCCTGCCTAGATTTACACGCTACACCCGGAATCACACCTCTACTCGTCCTCGAGGGAAGAAATCTGGCGCCTCGCGCACTGGATAGAACAGGCCCCGTTGCCACGCACAGTCGCTCCATTAGAACCCTAGCTTAAACCCTAGATTACTAAGCATATTCCTTTATGTTTTATTGGCAAAGCTAAAACGTGGTGCGATACAAGACCGTTGAACTTCTAGACTTTGGAACACGTGGAAAATTGTAGTCCGTCTAGAATTCTAGCGGCCAAGTGGCATGGGTCATATGGCCAAAAATGCAGCCCGAAAGGAATGAGTAATGGCCATTACTGGGTTAAACAACACGCTCCCGTGGCAGCTCTAGTCTAGTGTGAGGGAGAAAGGCAAAAAAGGAGCTATGGTATTGTGGTGTTCAAGGAGGAGCGTCCAGGGTTTGAGTAGCGGCGCCGAGAATTGGGAGAGCGCGCGCTGGATCTCCATCCCAGAGCCTCTATTTCGGCAATGCATGCTTGCAAATAGCTTTCTCGACCAGATCTGGCAGCGCCAGGGATAAGTCGAGCGAAATTTCGATCGGATCGGAAAGGCAGGGCAGCGGCGGGCTCAAGAACGCCGCGGCGCGCCCGGATCGAGCTAGATCGCGGCGGAATTCCACCTGCATTCCCCGGCATGCAAGAAAGGTCAGTGTAGATCGATCGATATCTCGTGTGCTTCCAGGAGAGGGGGTGAAGGGGGAGAATTTCTCCCATCTTGATGCTCTATGGCGGCTATGCCCAACCAATTGCCGCACAGGCTCTTCGTTGACGAGGCCAAGGCAGCCGGGATTCCTCCTCCAGGCCAGCCGCCGCCGCCGCTCGTCCAGCCATGGATTCCAGACGAGAGGGACTCCTTCATCTCGTGGCTGCGCAGCGAATTCGCCGCCGCCAATGCCATAATCGACGCAATGTGCCAGCATTTGCCGGTGGTGGCGTCATGCCCCGGGGAGTATGACTTCGTGCTCAATTGCGTGAGGCAAAGGCGCTACAATTGGACCGCCGTGCTCCATATGCAGCAATACTTCTCGGTGGAGGAGGTGGTCATGGCGCTCCAGCAAGTAGCTCTCAAGAGGCGCCATCTCCACCAGCAGCAGGGAATTGGATCTGGGTCCGATGGAGGAGGAGCTCTTTGGGGGGACTCGGATTTCCGGAGACCGAATTTCAGCCGTGCTGCTTCCACTCCTGCTGACAAGAAAGAGAACTTCGTGCCAGAAACCAGCAAATCTGACTCGGATATATCGAGCAAAGCTGCCACCAGCGAAGAAAAAATTTCCGGCACCACCGCCATCGCCGCTGTCGGTGGTGAGAGTATTGACGAAGTTGGATCTCACCAACAGGAGGGCCAGAGTGGCCAGCACGATCAGAGCTTGGCGTCCGTGGATCGGAGCTCCGAGAGGACTGCTCAAGCTAGTACGTGTTTTTATATTTCTTTTCTCTCTAACGCTAGTGGCTGTACGTGTTAGTGCAGGGAGTTCGAATGGCAAGCCCCAAGAGCTCGTAGTCAAAGTGTCGAAGAACTTTCAGTCGCTTGAGAATGTTGACGGGAGAGTGGTAACTCTTCTGCTAAATTTTGTGATTTCATACTTGACGACGCTGTGGTGCAGATCAATGCTGTGGAGGGGCTTAGAATTTGCGAGAATGTATTCAGCTCTTCGGAGATCGAGCGGCTGGTGTCGTCACTAAGTGATCTTCAAGGAGTCGGAAGAAAAGTCGAGCTGGGAGCCACTGGTAAGTAATCTATAGCATTTGTATAATCATTCATGTGGCTTTCTTGTTCGTGTAGGATACAGAATCCTTGGTGGGAAACGATTCCTGAAAGGCAAAAGCAGTGACCTGATGATACAGCAAAATGCTGACAATACAGAAGACGCTCAAAAGAGTTCTTCGCAAGGTTTGATGTTTCAGCTCCATCTATGCTTCTATAATTCTGATGGAATTCCTTCTGTCCAGATGACACTCCAGATTCCTTGCCAGAAATCGTACAATTTATTGCTGATCGTCTGTTAGAGCAACATATCATTCCGGCCTCAAAACGGCCGGACTCATATATTATTAATTTCTTGGGCGAGGTACGTGAACTGTCTCAAGTATTAGAAAGTGCTTTCTGACGAGATGACTTACGAATGAAGGGGGGATACTTGCCACCACAGACAAACAGCCAGGAATTTGATCAACCTTTCTGCATCATCACCCTCCAGTCGGATTGCTCCATGGTCTTTGGAAGATTCATCTCCATGGAGAGTCCTCGGGAGTTCAGAGGACAGTTCAGAATCTCGGCTTCCATCGGGTATGTCTCAAACTGGTCTATACATGCATCTGAAAGTTTCTCTCGTCCAGCTCCGTCATAGTTCTTCAAGGAAACTCCGCAAAGCTCGCAAGATACGCGGTGCCAGCCCTGCCTACAAAGAGGTGCTGTCTCATCCTCGGCAAAACTCTCGTCAAGAGATTTTCCAGAAACATGGGCTTCCAACGCTCGTCAAGCTCTGGCGGACTTCTTAACACCAGCATGAGACCAGCAGCTAACAGCAGCAGTGGTGGCGGTGGCGGTGGTAACAATCCAATGGCTTCCTCGCCAATGCAGCAGGGATTTCCAGCAACCGGAGTTCCAGCGTCCCCGACTCCAGCGTCACCTCCGCAAGGCGGACCGTTCCCACCGCTTCCACTCCCGGTTATGGTCCCAGGGTGTTCGCCGGTTCCCAGGCCAGGACGTTTCAATGGAACCGGCGTCTTCCTTCCTTACGCGGCTCCAAACGGTCCGGGGAGGCCTATGGGTTCCGGCCATCGCAGCAAAGGTCCAGTGCTCCAGAGGATAAATTCGCTCCCGGCTTCCTTCCGGAGCTCACAGAATGGACCAGCTTCGTCCGCAGTAAACAGTGGCAAATCTCTCGCGGACGATCCGGGAGCTAGCAGCATCACGATCGGCAGCGGCAGTAACTCGCAGGCTCTCGATCAAAGCGCGAGCAGTGATTCCTCCGATAGAGCGAACAATTTTACGGACAAGTTGTAAAACGAGAAGACCAAGAGGAGTAAAAACCATTTTTTCGGCTTCTAGTCAAAAGGCGTTAAAGGGGTTAAAATGTTGACCAGAGCTAACCGTGATTAGTTCTATGATAATCTCTTTTAACTACTAAACGAACTAGGGTTTGTCTTTGAAAATCCTCCATGGCGCTGGAGGATTTGCGCCGCCCTCTCGCCAATGCGGCCGGCGAGCGATCGCAAGAACAGCAGCAGGCCGATCACGCATGCTCCAGGGGCGTCCAGGTATCGATTGATCGGTTTCTTTCATCTCAGGATTGAGGATCTTCGCAGGCTGGGCCATGGATGGACAATGTGAACGAGATGAAGCGCGTGTGTGGCCTCTCGGCGCCGAATATGGCTGTGAATCTCTTCGACATGGGGATTGTGCTTGTTTCGCTGCTTTTTGTGGGGCGAATTGGCGAGTTGGAGCTCGCTGGAGCATCGCTTGCCATCACCATGGCTAACAGCCTTGGATATTTTGTCCTGGTAAGGATTTCCATATCACTTCTTTTGTTCTTTCCTATCCTAGCTAGCTCGTTTGTTTTGTTCTTGAGGTTTAGCTCTTTCATTCTTCTTTGCTCTTCTATTTTGCCCAGCTCATTCATTCTTTGCGTTGAAAGCTTTTTTTTTCCTGGATGTGTTCTCGAAAGCTTGTTCTATATTTTTGGTTTTCTTCGAACTTAAAGCTTCTGATTCTATCCTAGCTATTGTTTTGGTATTGAGATCTAGCTCTTCCATTCATTCTTCTTCGCTCATTCATTCTTTCGCACAGCTTTTGTTTACGTGTTTTTCCTGACTGTGCTCTTGAAGTTTTTCCACTGTTTTATACATCTGGTGTTCCTCGAACTTAAAAGCTCTGATGCAAACTTCAGGTACGTGCAGATGGGAATGGCTGGAGCGCTCGAGACACTGTGCGGGCAAGCTTACGGAGCCAAGGCATATCACATGCTAGGCATTTATCTCCAACAGGCTGTGGCACTCTCGATCATCCTCTGCATACCGTTGTCGACCCTCTTCATTTTCACTAGAAGGATTTTGCTGCTCCTGGGACAGGATCCTGCCATGTCTGCTAAAGCCAAGGATTTCATCGTGTGGCTGATTCCCAGCCTCTTTGCCAACGCGTTTGTCCAGCCTCTGCTCAAGTTCTTACAGACACAAGGTGTGGTCATTCCTTCGGCTATTTTCTCCGCGGTTTCGTTCGGTGCTCACATCCTGCTGTCGTGGTTATTCATACACAAGTTCCACGTCGGGTTTCACAGTGTGGCCATCTCCACCAGCATTTCTTTCTGGATAAAGGCCGCTCTACTAGCGCTGTACGTCTGCTGTAGCAAGGTCTGCAAGCACACTTGGAGAGGCTTGTCCACTTGTGTGTGCACAAACGTGAATCACTTCCTCAAGCTTTCACTGGTCTCGGCTTTCATGGTTTGGTATGGCAATTTTTCCTTTCTCTTGCACTCGAGTTAACACTGTATCATTTCTTACAGCTTGGAATACTGGACTTTTGAGATGCTGGTCCTCTTGGCTGGGCTTCTTCCAAATCCACAGATAGAGGTCTCAACACTATCAATATGGTGAGGTAAACGGCGACCGTCCGATACACAGCCATTCTCAGATGTGCATTGATTCCTGCAGCAACTCCATGGCGACGTTCAACTACATGATCACTCTTGGACTGAGCTTAGGCGTAAGGTACGTAAGTCTACTTCAGTGAGTGCTACATGACATGGTCATGGTATTATCCTTGCAGCATCCGTGTTTCCAACGAGCTGGGAGCAAGGAACCCCTCCGCAGCAAAGCTGGCGGTGTTCGTCGTCCTCGTGCTCGCCACCGCCGAAGTCTTCATCGCGGCAGCGTTCCTGCTCATGGTTCACAAGAGCTGGGGGTGGGTCTTCACAAACGAGTCGGAAGTTGTGGACAACCTCACTTCCATCACTCCGTTTCTGGCACTCTGGATACTCATTGATGGCACGCAGTGCGTACTTCAAGGTGGGGAAACAAAAGCATTCCCTCCTTTATTTTCTCCCTTTTTTTTACTGGCAGACTAGACTTGTCGTTGCCTGTACAGGTGTGGTGCGTGGATGCGGTCGCCAAAACCTGGGCGCTATCATCAACTTGGCAGCCTTTTACCTCTGCGGCCTTCCAGTGGGAGTGCTTTTGGGATTCACCTTCAAGTTTAAAACCAAGGTTTGATGGCGCTTCTATCGCTTTCTCGTGTAGTAACTATGAATTGTCTTGCGTTAAATCTCAGGGGCTCTTGGCTGGGACAACAGTGGGATTCTTCCTCCAGCTCGTGCTCTACCTCATTCTTATACTTCGCATGGACTGGAGAAGGCAGGCTGTGAGCGTCAGCCAAACTTTGGACACCAGGTCTTTAACTCTCAAGTGACAGAGATCTCTGTTATCATCTTTATTACCATCTGGAAGGTAAAGAAAGAAATCTTAACGCAAAGTTTATCATCTCATCACCTTTACATATACAAATGCTAGTTTTCAGCCCTCCTGGTTTCTCCACCTCCATCAAATCTTAATTACAGTCTAGCTAGTAGACCAAGCAAAATATTTGTAAAACCTCTCCTCTCTTCTCTCTAGTCACAAACCTTTAGTGCTGCTGCCTCCCATGGCTTTACATCTTGAGAAGTAGATTTAGTGGAGTGCTGTTGTATCTCTGCGCTAGGCCCCTAATCGTGAGCGCGATCACGTCTCTGATATGCCTCGTCCGGACCATGAGATCCACTTCGTTCTCGCTGTCAATCACAGTCTTGAGACGATGTTGATCGTTCCGGAAGAGCTCCACCTAAATCAAAAGAAAGGAGACAATGATTTAGAGCAGCATTGACAAGTCCACACGACGAGACAAACACACACTATTATCTGCAACATGGATGAACACACACACAAAGGATATGGAAAAGCAAAAGAGAAACACACACACGAACACACAAAACTAGCAAGGAAAAGTTGCGACTTGCATGGAAAAAGCAAAGCAAAGCAAAGTGAAAACAAAGAGAATACACACCCACTCACAGAGAAACAAAACTAGCATGGACATCGAAAAGCAAAACAAAGAGAATCACACACAAAGAAAGAAAAAGCACAGAGAAACACGAAGGACTATAAAAGATTGCAACTTACATGGAAAGGTGGGGCATATGTGCCTCGAATTTCCGTGTACGGGAACGACGTTTTGGAGCCCGGCTTGATCACTTTTATTCTCTTGCGATTGATATCAAGGATGCGTCTCTCTAGGCTGCCCAGTGCCTGCTGCTGTTGTGGCCCACTAGCGGGCGATCGATCCCTGTCCCGGAGAACCTGGAAATTTTTGCCGTGTCAGGAATATATTTGTATCACTAACGCAAATGCTCACCTCAAACTTGACTGCTCCAAGCTCGAGCTTTTGCTTCACTTCTTTCGCAACTTCCGGTTCTGAAATGCAAGAGGTTGCCTCAGCAGCAAAAGAAACACAACACTTACCAACTTCTATAGGATCAGTTGAAGCCGAGGTGGGGTTGCCTTCTACGCCGTCCTCCCGGACTGGAGTATAAATAGCCACCAATCTGTATCCAACATCGTCCACATTTGCTTCATACATGCGCCCGGTCTCTCCTGATCATAAAGAGCAAAGAGTGTGAGCTGCTGGAGCGCTATAAACTTGCCAATGTACCTGGAATGGGAATGAGATCCGGACTACCAGCCATTGCTCTAAACCATTGAATGGAGCTCTTTCCTTCTCGGCCGCCGACGTATATGCCCCTAACAGCATATAAGTTTGTGTGAAAGCCACGGCCTTCTATCTCCAACTTATCAATACGAGGAAAGGCTGGACAATTAGAAGGTTGGTTACATGAAAGGAAAAAGAAACTGCAGTAAAACCTGGTTGCACGGCTGGTGTTGTACTAGAAATTGGATCAGTGGAACGCCCAAAGACGTCGTATATCACGCATTCGCAACATAACAAATATCCAATATCCTCCAGCCTCACTTTATAGGTGCACGAGCGTTGCTGGGAAATCGGTTCGAAATCGGCTGAGCCAGGCTCAGTCGAGCGCGACCTGCGTCACCATTTTGTCAGCATCGTTTCCAGTATTTGAAATGGCCTTACCATTGATACTTGATTTCCTTTTTGTACTTGTCCCACACCCGCTGTTGTGTCTCTCCCTTTGGCATAACTTCCAAAGCAGTTAGAACTTCTCCCTCGATCACTTTCCCAGAAAGGACGAATTTTTGCACACGAGGAAGCTCTGGAAGAAAGAACTTATTGTAATGGTGGCGGCCAGTGAAGAAGCATCATATGTACCTGGATATATGACCTTGCTGGGCTCGGAAACAACGAGATCTCCCACGACTCCATCATCCCGAACAGGAGTATAGCTTGGAAATACATTGAAGTTAGTCTCAGATTCGAAAATAAAATAGACGTAGTACCCAAATATAATGCGGTATGTGTAATCCTCTTCAGATGCAACGTAAGTCTTCGATGTCGCCCCTTCAATCAAAGTGGTGGTGCCATTACCACTTTCTCTATACCAGCTCAGCTGGCTTTCCCCTTCTCTACCACCATGATAATATGCGTCCCCGACAAACATATCAAGCGAGACCTCCTTGAGAGTTACATCACGAACCGATGGTTCCGCTATAGAGGAAAGGTAAGATATTGCTCGGATATGAGTCAAGCTGCAGCTTACCTGGGATAACTGGCTGTTTACTGTATGCAATGACGGGCTTTCCTTGCTTTCCATCCTGACGAACTGGTGTCCATTCAAGTACCAAATACGCATCGACATCTTCCAGCTCCGGAGTATATGACCTGGAAAGGCATTCGAATCAGAACGACGAGCGAGAATTAAAAATCAAGAGCTTACAGTGAGCTACAGACGAACTCAGCATCAATGGGCAGAATTGAGTCTCGAACTTTGGTAGAAGTACGGTACCACATGTAATGGCTCTCTCCTTCTTGGCCACCAAAGTAGGTCCGCGTCGGGACAAGTTCTACGTCTTCATGGCAGTCTGGGATGACCAGAGCTTTTCCTTCCGGTTCCGCTGCATTCAAAAAGTTGTATCAGAACACGCCGTTCCTGTGAACAATTTGAGACCAACCATCCTGTACTACTTCTGACGTTACAGCATATGCCTCCCCAACAATCCCATCACTCCTCACGGGAATAAAGACTACTTTGATGCGAGCGCCAACATCCTCATAAGTCAATTTTAAACTCTCTGAAAATGAAAATGCAGCTCAGTTTTTGCTAAAACTTTTACAATATAATACCTGAATTGCCCAGATATTTTTGTTCTCCAGACGAGTTTCGCCTCCACCATTCGAGTTCACATGGTCCCTTATCGCTGTTAAAAAGATGTTATTTCAATCAACTTTCAAAGACCGGCACTCTTACCCTCCATTGTATACTGCGTTGACGAAGAGATGTTCTCCTTCCACGGGACTGCCGAAAATCTCAAGTACTGTGCAGCTTGGTGGACCTGGACGGAACCAGTTGAAATAACGAGAACAACGAAATGGTACACGCACCTGGTAGAACAGGACCAAGAAGCTGAGAGACAGAGATAGGTCCTCTTACACCATCTTCCCGCACTGGTTCGCAGGAGCAACAAACCAGACCATGGACATCTTCAAGTTTTAGAGTATATGTAACGTCTGTAGCTCCTCTAATTTCTCTTTGAGTACCATCAGGACTTGTCTGTAATTCACAAGCAGCTTTACTTCCAACTCCCTCCAGAGACAAGCTAACTTACCACAAACCATTGGATATTTGACAAGCCTTCCTTACCACCCCAATATTTCTTTTCTATCTTCAATTCAGCACCCTCCACGGGTTCTCCTACTATCTGGAACGTAAGAAGCTTGGGAGAACCTGATAATGCAACAGTTATTTCTGCTACGTGTGCAAACCGAAGCATACCGGGGCTTATGGGTTCCGGAATCATTGTAACAACCCTTTCGCCGATGGCACCGTCGTCACGAATAGGTAGACAATGAAAAGAAATGTACTTGTTGACTGCATCCTCAGTGACCGGATATTGCAGACTCCCACTAGCTTCAGCTATTAGAGAACCGGTAGCATTCTTAGACTGTCACAAACAGCTTCAGTAAGCTTCAAACTTGACCATTTTGTACACAGCATACCTCGTGAAGATACCAATTGTGCTGACTAGCACCTTCGTAACCTCCAACATATCCGTAAGAGGCCGTCAAAGTTTCTCCCTCCAAAAGCTCTCCAGTTATGGTTAGGAAGCTTAAGCTCGGGGCCAACACTGTCACGACGTAAGCGTTAAGGAAAACAGAAAATAGACTCCACAGGCTTACTTTCGACTCGTGCGTCAGAAACCACGTAGACAGAATCACCGCTTTCACCATCCGAACGTACAGGCGTATACTCGGCTGCTAGATAGTGTCCTACAGCTCCCAAAGGTATTCTGAATGCCTGCCACGATTACCGGTTTAATGAAGAAGTGCTACAGTATGTCACAAACAATACTTTAGCAATCTTAGACGTGCTGATGGGCTCTAGATTCTGCGTGTTGTGTGGAGTGTCCGTCTTGAACCATTGTACACGACTAGCTCCTTCAGTGCCACCTATAAAAATACCGCTGACAACGATCTTGCTTCCCTCTCGCATGTCCCCCACAAGTCTCAATTGAAGGATTCTAGGAGGAGCTGTGTAGGAGGTGTCAGTAAAATTTGGCAGCAGTAAACAAGAGCTTACCAAGTAAAATTTTGTCGCTAGTTGCAGAGGCAGGGACACCACATGCTCCTAGGTGAAAACAAGTTTTAGTCAAAAGAAAAAACACGGAACTCTCTCTGTAAAAAAATACCTGCTATATTAGCTGGAGTGTAGACAAACTTCATACGCAATCCGACGTCCTCCTCTGTCAGGAGGTACTCGGAAGAACCTTTCGAAACAAGAGTAAAATCCCTGTGAAGGTACGTGCCATCAGTTATACAGAGAACATTTGTCCAATAAGCTTACCCTGAATCTTGTTCTTCGCGGAACCACTCAAACTTACTTGATCCTTCCTTTCCACCAAAGTATTTTCCAGTACCACGAATTGTATTTCCTTCCACGAACTCACCAGTAATACGTACGTTTGCCACAGATGGAGAGGCTGGTATACACAACGTGACAATAGTTACGTGCTTAAAGCTAAAATCATCGTATGTTTTACCTGCGTCAATCACTGGCGTCATAGCATATTGTGACTCGCCTTTCGTGCCTTCTTCTGTAACGGGCGTATACATGAACAATAGATGAGCTCCGACATCATCCAAAACGAGTCTATACTCGTAATCTTCAGCTCCAACAATAGCTACGGGGCTATTGTTTTCAGTCTTTCTGAGCCAGCTGCATTTTACGAGACATCATAAACCACTAGAATGGAAACTTGAACCAAAAAAAAATATCTATACCTTACAACGCCACTGCCGGGAGTACCTCCGCACCAGGCAACTTCAGCAGAGCCTACCATGCTGTTCCCCTCTAAAGGCTCACCATCCACCTGGATACTTAGTACTTTGGGACAGCCAGTGCCTGCGGAAAGAGATTCAATAATCAACGCAGCTGAAAGCTAACAGAGTACCAGGAGAAACAGCAAAAGAAAAGGCAGAAACGGGAGGAAATTGTTGGTCTCCAAGGTAAGGTGTACAATCCACTTTGAGGCAATAACCAACATCTTCGTGTTTAGGCCAGTAGATCTAAACCAGAGATATGCACATTAATACTAAACGAAACAAGCATACCTTGTTAGTAGCACCTTCAATAGGTTCAAAATTCACGGGAGTTTGTTCTCCAATAAACCATTGGTAAAGCAGCGTAAGATCACCCTCCCCGTCGTCTAGCCGTCCAAAGACAAATTCGCAGTGGCAAGGATCCTCTTCGAAAGGACGATCAATAAAAGCTTTTCGAAGAGTGAAGCCGTGTGGCAAATTGTCCTTCCATTGGGATATCAGAAACTCCGTTGTTGATTCTGAAAAACATTACTCATAAAATGAATGGAGAAGTCCATGGAAAGGAAAAAACATACCAGCAGCCTCTTCAGGACTACAAAGTTCCCATCCATCCCGAATACAAAGTGCAGTGCTAGCGGGGTACAAAAGAGAAACCTCCCGCTCCTCAGCAGACAGATCTAAAGCAAAAAATGTAAGAAAATATTATTCCGAAATGATAGTCCAACCTCTGTCGTTAAACTTTTTCAGTGTTGGTCCAACGAGAAGAATTGAAGCTGCCTCCAAGTGCGGTACCTCCAAGATCGGGTTTTCTTCCAGCCTTAGGTGCTATCAAAGCATTGTGCAAGAATTTTCAAAAAATGAAAAACTAAAAACGAGGAATAAAGCCCAACCTCAAGCGCTGGCAGGTGAGGAAAGCCTTTTAACGTAGAAATTTTATTTTTGCTAGCGGCGAGAACCTGCCATGTGAATTTTCAGAAGCTGTACATTGTCAACAAAAAATACCTGTAGCCGTGGCTGGGTGGCCATTGCTAGGGACTTCAGTCTGTTTTGGGCGACGGACAGGAACTATGAGAGAACAAACGACAAGTTAAGTCTGCAAGACAGGACTCTGTGAATAAGAATGCACCTCCAAGTTTGGTAGCTGAGGCAATCCACTTAGTGATGTGATTTGATTTCCGGCAAGGTACAGTTGCTGATCATAGATACTTCGTTTGGCAAAAGAATAGTGACAATATAGGAAATCAAAAGTACCTGAAGTGCTTTACAGTTTGCTAGCGGTTCGAAGCCGCCGCCCTTGAACTCATTGAAACTAAGGTCCAAAACCTGCAACAGACAAGTAAAGAAGAGACGCACTTTGGTTGTTAAATTCACCTTGACACGCTTCAAAATCTCAATGCCGTCCATGTTTGACAGTTTGTTGTCTCTGAGATAGACGAACTGTAAATACAAGAATTAGTGAGCCACTTTCATAAACACGCCTTACACCTCTATACCTGTACCGACCTCAAGCTTTGGCGTGAGATGGACGAGGTTGCAGTCCAGACTTCGCAGCTTTTGGCCTCTGAGATCAAGCCTCTGGAAACAATAGCCGTCAGAGAAATCAAGTTGCAATCCTTAGAATGGCACATACCACGTCATCTCCTGCCTTCACATCGACCGGTGGCAAAGTGATCAAACGAGTGTCCCTGGCTTCGGGCGTTAAGGATTTCCTTCTTGCCGCCAACTTATCAGAAGATAGCGTTTTCTCCGATGACATAGACCTTGATGATATTGTAGGACTCTCAAACGCTCTTGGAGATCTCTTTGTGGCAGCCATAGGACCAGACTTCTTCTGAAGGCTGCTGGGACTGCCATTGGCAACCTGGCCTCTTGATGCGGAAAAAGAGCTGCTTCCACTTTTCGAGGACGGGCTGCAGAGTTTAGCGCTCGCTCTTACGGAAGGACCAGGAGACTTTGGACCAGGCGCGCCTGGAGAGTTTAGCACCGATGGACTGCTACGCCTGAGGTAATCGTTGGGCTTTGAGACGGAACCTGGCGAATGTAGGGACAGACTTGTGACCCGACTAGGAGTAGTCGGCTTCGAGCTACTAATTCTCGACGAGGATGATGACGAGTTTGCCCATCTCTTGAGCTCTGCTGCCGACGGTGCCGAAGACCGTGCCGATAACGCAGGCAAAGACTGCCTCCGTGTAGAACCGAATGACGTCCCAGTCGACCGTGACAAGCTAGCACCTGGACTGATCGAACTTCTCCTGCTGCTCACGCTCGACGGAGTCACTGGCGGTGTATCAACTCCCGGAGTACGTTTCTTCAAAGCCGGGGCTTTGGGCGTTGTCGTCATTGAAGACGCCGAAGCCTTGGCCGCGGCAGAAGCCCTGGGAGTGACTGGAGCACTGATGCTACCGTTGGACTTGCTCGAAGTGTGAAACCCATTCCCATTTCCATTTCCATTCGCCTCTGCCTCTTGTTGTCTTCTAGCAATCGCTGCCGGTGACGACGACTTGAGAAATGGCCGCACTGGTGTGGTAGATCCAGGTGACGAAGCTGGAGACTTCTTCATCGTGCCACTGGATGTTCTAGCCAGAGATCTCCCACCGTTGCTAGATCCCGAACCCCTGCCCAACGATGGCCCTTTCTTAACCTTGCCACTAACCTCTGCCTTGCTCTCCGCTGGAATCTCTTCATCGGCCGGAGCTTCGCTGGCAATATCTGGATGATCCTCATCGTCATGCTTTCCATTCGGCAAATCGTCCGGATCTGCTACTGTTACTCGCAAAGACGAGCCGCCGGGAGGAGAAATCTCTCCACTTTCCAGGCTCGTCCCATCCAGCATTGGACCTGCATTGTCGCCCGAGTAGATTTCCAAGGGAGGATCAGAGAGCTCCGGCCTGTATTCCTCAAGCTTCGCCGCCTCCATCGATCCTAGGGCAGCCAAATCCGCCTTGTTTTCCCCTGCACACGCAGATCCAAGCTCTAGAATTGAGATATCGCAGATAATCTCGCGCCGCGCAACTTACCGATCGATCGATGATATTCACGGCGCCATGGCGCTGCTCCCTAGCGATGGCGCGCCTCGCGATGCCGCTCCTCCGCCATCACTCCGCCTCAAATCTCGTGAGAAGATCGCTAGGGTCTCGATCGGAGGTAGCTCAAGCACAGACAGAGAGAGAAATGGAGCTCCAGAAACTCTTTCCATGAAAAAGTGAAAAAAAAAAAAAAAAAAAAGGAAAATGCTGCCGTGGTAAAACTCGGCGGGAATGTGAACGGGGACCCTTCACCCCTCACTGATGACTTGCCAGCAAACCCATTGGCACGCTCCGGCCGCCGTCACCAGTGACGGCTCGCCTTCACGCCCCGCGCGTTGACGGAGGCCAGCAAGATAATGACAATAATTCACAATAATTCTGCCCCTCACTACTCATGTTTGGTATCTTTTACTTTCACCCTCACGTTGTTTTTAGTTCTGCCTCTCAAAACAACCGCGGCATATTCTCCCAGCGATGCGCCTCTAGTCAAACGTCCTTGACTATAACACTTGACCAGCTACAAATCCTCCCCCCAGCTGCCCCAATTTATCCAGTCCATCCACTCCACGGGGATGCTTACAAATCCAACGGTCCACCAACCACTGCATATCCACAATCGACCAAGAGATTGGGGCAGTGGGCCACCACTTGGGTGGCCTGTCCCCAACAACGCTCTCTGGGCCCAATTTGCCAACATTAGCATATTCGTGCCATGTGAGAGAACGTTACTGTGTGGGTTTTTTATAAAGGCCTGGCCAAAACTTTTGGGACTATAGCTACATTGGGCTGGTCTTCGCTGGCTAGATGATTTCACAATTTGTATTTGTATTAAAGGTTTAAATCAAACAGTTTTTACGTTTGTGGTAAAGTTTCACCCCTGTAAAAAGTATAAGTGCTAGCATGCGCTGTGCGTGCTCAAGGAAAGGCACGCCACAAATTGCTTGTGTTGCTGGGGACGACTTTGGACGGACGCCACAAGATCTTCTAAGCTTAGATGTCTTTCATACAAATACCGTACATATGGTCGCGGCAATGGAGGAGGGAGACGGTACATCACCGTCGGGAATTTCTTTTCGCGCGCACCAAAGATCGATAGCGACGTGAAGTACTTTTCTTTTTCCCGCGCGATTATCCATTTGGTGGAATTTAGGGCGGAGGGCTAGGGTTTTGCGGAGCGTGATGGCGACGACCACGGCGGTGGCGGCGTTGCTGCTCGCCGCTAGCAGCGGTGAGATCGTCAATGCCTTCGACACGTCCACAGCTGCCGGCCAGGGTGATCCGTGCTTGTTCCAGTACTCGCCGGCACCAGATTCTCAGATAAACTCTGTGAAGTGGAATCACACCAGTAAGTGGGAGAGAGAAATGCCGCTCTTGATCGCCTACATTCTTGTGGTGTTTCGCAGATATGGTCCTGGCAAGCGCTGGAGACGACGGGAAAATCTCGCTGTGGACGCAGAAGCTCCAGTCTGTGGTGACAATTGCCAGCGATCCAGCTGAATCCGTAGAGGTAACTTTCTAGTTTCGATTAAAACATCTAGTCATGGTCGATTGCTCTTCTTTTTCCTCTAGGAATCTATACTGGCTATGAATTTCAGCACCAAGAGCTCTAGATATCTATGCTCTGGTGGAACAGCCAAGGTGGTTAGAATTTGGGACTTGCAACGAAAAAGGTGTATCAAGTGGCTCAAGGGGCACGCAGACACCATTACTTCCGTCATGTACAATTGCAAGGACGAGCATGTCGCTTCCGCCAGCGTCGCTGGGGACCTTATTCTACACAATTTGGCGTCCGGATCACGCATTGCGGAGCTCAAGGACCCGCACCGCCAGGTGAGAGTGAAAATCTTTTCATTTCCGGAGATATGCAGTTATTCATGAGTCCAAAGGCTTTGAGCTGCATATGGTATGATTTCTTTTGGCGGGAGATGATGAGCTTTGCTGAGTTAAGTTTCTTTCAGGTTCTTCGGGTACTGGAGTTTTCGCGACTGAGCAGGCATCTCTTAGTTACCTCTGGCGATGATGGCTCGGTTCACTTTTGGGAAACAACCGGTCGCAGCCCAAAGGTGATTGCTGTAGCTTTGTAAAATGTGTTCTTCTCATGCATGGATTTTGCGACAGATTTCCTGGATTAAGCAGCACCTTGCCCCAACAACAGGCGTGTGCTTTTCTCCACCAAATGATAAGGTCGCATTTACCTCTATTGACGCCATCTAAGCAATCTCTTCTGTGTAGGTAGTAGCGAGCGTTGGACTTGACAAGAAACTGTACATTTTCGACGTAGGGGTGAAAAGGCCAGTTCACTCCGTTGCTTGTGAAACACCCTACAGCTCAGCAGCATTTCGGGACGATGGTGTCATCTTAGCTGCTGGTACAAACGACGGCCGCGTTGTGTTTTATGACATTCGCGGTGGCAAACCTCAACCATCTATGGCACTACGTGCTTATGGTGCATCTAAGGTGGGTTAATTGGTGTCGAATTTTGTTACTGTAATTTCTTTTTCGTGCAGGCTGTCACGAGCTTAAGCTGGCAACGGTCCAACCCCATTCAAGTGAATGAAAAATCCTGGACAATGGAAATGGCACTGTTAGGACCTGGTCGGGATGACCCCGTCATAATGCCAGATCCTCTTCCTCCGAGCATTGGTCGTGGTCGTTCTAAAACTGAGGCGATGCCATTGAGAAACGCTGGGCGCTCGAGTTTAGGCTCCGAGGGAGCAATTCTAAGACCACCGACAGGTGAAGAAACACCGAGCAATTATTTGCTCACAAACGGAAATGTTTCCCGGTTGCAAATTTCACGGAACGATTTTATGAGAGACGACATGGAAGTGTTTTCACCCTTGGTGGACGTGCAGCCTATAATGCCATCAGCTACAAAGAACTGGGATACCGGTGCCAAAAATTATGAAGGAGATGGTTTCTTGAAGTATTCAATGGGAGCTTATAAACTCCCGTCCTTCGAAGATAGCAGCAGAGAAACATTCCAGGTACTATTTGGCTTTCTGAAGTTCATGTTTTTTAATGGGAACTTTATTCATTAACAGGACTCGTCTCTTGCTGCTACTCCTCCAGCGGTAAGAGAAACTCGTTCGCCGTCTGTGACACCGCCAGAGGCATGGGGAGGTGATGTGATTGCCGACAGGGGATCGCTTCGATTGCACTCAACATCCAGATTTGCTTCGGGGACAACTAGTGCAAGTGCAGCTTTATCCGGACATGTTCGGGTGGATGCGCGTACCGTTTCAGCCACTCGTTCTCCCGTTAAGCTCTCTCCAGCCGAGCAAAAAGCTGTCAATCCTGAATCATATGCACCACCGGAGAGGAGCCTCTCCTGGGACACTACTGCTCTTGCAGAGCAGTTGTTACTGGCTAACCGGAGAGGCTTGACAGAAGAGCAACCAGGGACTGATGAGATCAGGGAGAACGGAATGGATCTACGGCACGACTTCACAGCGTCAACTGTAAGGACTTTATAACTGCAAGAAACGAAACTTACTGATTATTTATGTGTGGTTTTGAACAGACGCAACCCCAAGCTTCTTATAAGCGCTCTCCACAGCAGCCAGCACCTCCGGCCTTTGGGCTTCAACTTGTTCAGCGAGCTCTCGAAGAAAGTCTTAGTGGAGTTCATAAGTCTATTCATGAAGATGTACACAACTTGCACCTGGAGCTTCTTCGGCAGTTTCATATTCAACAGGTGCTGTTTTGTTTTGTTGTGGTTGGTTGCTCTTGACACGTACCTATTGCAGAGTGAGATGAATGTATTGATGAACAAAGTTTTAACGAAGCAAAACGAGCTCATGGACGAAATTAAGACACTTCGAAGGGAAAATCAGCAACTTCTTCAGTATTTATAGCATAGGTAAATTGGTGGACTTTATACTTCACGGAATGATTCGTTTTTCTATTGCAGGAAAGCTGGACTTCTAGAACGGATTTGTACATTCCCACTTCTCTGCCATTCTTATTGATATCCACCGTTCTGGCACAGATCTAGGGGTCTGCGCTCTGGTAAATAAACCTCCTCCATTTTCCTATGAAGACAAACTAATCGCTTTTGAATTGTCCAGTCTCTGCTCTTTCGATTCTTGGTTGCCTCATCAAAGGATTGAAGGCTTCATAGTTTCTGTGCTACCATTTTCACCGCATCTGCGAGAGCCACCAATGCACGGGTAAGTAGTGCAGTGTCTTTACTTTTCTTCTTGGTCTCGGTAGTCGTCGTGTCCGGGCTTCTGTCACTTTTTTCTAACACCTTCATGAAGCAGTCAATGAACTCCTTGGAGCCGTCCTTGCTACTAGCATGTACAAAATTGTCGAACACCACCGGGTTCTCCGCGAAGACCGAAGCTGGCTGTTGCTGCTGCTGCTGCTGCTGGTGATGGTCCATTACTAGCCTCCTGGCCCTCTTCCTGCCGCTGGTGTCCGAGTCGATGGAATTCACATCAGCTTCATCGCTGCCCTCCTTGTCCTTGTGCTGCACCAAAGGTACGACGAGAGGAGGCTGAGTGTTCTCCCGTTGCTGCTGCTGCTGCAACACTAGCTGGCTCTGCTGCTGTTGATGGTGCTGTTGCTGATGGCATAGATTTGTTTCAGGGGGAGGAGGATGGCAAATACCTTCCGAGGGAGAGATCCCCGGCGACGGTGGCATCAGCTTCATGTAGCCGTTCTTCTGCATGCGGTCGATCTCCTTCTTCTCCTCCTTCTCGCTCTGGATGGCGTGCAAGCTGTAGAAGACAATCTCGTCCATCTGCGGCGGCAGGTTCGCATCCTTCCTCTCCTTGTTGGTCATGTCCTTGAAGTAGTTCTTGGCCGCGCCGCCTATCATGCATTGCCAGTCCCGCACTGCCTTGTAGTCCTTCATCATGTTCTCCCACTTGTCCTGGCACTGGCTCCCCGTTCGTCCCATGTCTTTGGCCTCCATATGTGCTGCTACGATCCTCCATCTCTCCGCTGCCGGTAGCTTCACACCCCGCTTGTACATCTGACACCACTCTCGCTCCTTCCGCTTTGCGTCGATCAGAGTCAGCATCTCAGGAACTGTCCAGGGAGCGCTCCGGCTCCTCTTTTTTATTGGATTCCGTCCGCCAGCCGAGTGAAGTGACGATGATCTCGGTGCCGCTGGAGCTGCTGCTGCCACCGCCGCTTGCACCGCTTGAGCTGCCGTGGGTGGCGGCGCTGGGCTCAGAGTGTTTCCGGCGGCGGTGGTGGTGGTGGTGGTGGTAGTGGTGGTGGTGGCTTCCCCCGCCTGTGTGGGATCAGAGGTCGTTTCACCATTGTCGTCCATCGTAGCGATTGCATGAATTCCTGGAAGAGATTGGGGTGGGAGGAGAAGACGAAGAACAGGGAGAACACGTAGCGAAGGAGTAGAAGAAGGAAAGAGGAGGTTGGATTGGATTTGCCTGCTATCTCTCTCTCTCTCTCTCTCAGTAACTGATGCTCGTCATCCGGATGTGCAAAGAAGATATCTTTTTTCTTCCAGGAGAGAGGCCGCGAGGAAGATCAAGAGGGGGAGAAAGAGGAGAAGAAGATAGAGGCGGTGGAGGAGGAAGAGAAGGGCGTTGGGAATGCGAGGCGTTTGCTCCTCCAGCATTTGGGGAAGCCAGCAATTTGGAGTAGCAATAAAAAAAACTGGAATAACTGCCTTGTTTGCCACGTTGCATGTCAGCCGGCATGTTGATGTGGCGGTTTCTAGCCCTAATTAGGGCAGTGCATATATTCTTTAGATTATATAAAAAGTTGGTGAACTAAATTTCATTCTACATTGTAGATTCTAAGATAACACAGTGACCTTAATTGTTTGTGTGACTTCCAACTCTTCTTCGCTTCACATTATCATGACCTTCTTAGACCATTTCATGCTTCCACTCTCATTCGACACCTTTAAACTTTGATTGCCGGTGAGAAGCATTTCCGAGTCATCACCTTTGTTATAAGAACTGGGGTTCTAGTTGGATTGTAGCCAATGGTTTTTATAGATCCACTTCTAATATTATAGAACTATACAGAAGTGTGCTTCGATCTATAGTCCACGGATTACTCCAAATCTTCTCATGGTCACAAGCTTCAGGGGTCCGATTGTACCAGTTCTCCTCCCCACGATGTATAAAATAGAAGTGAATGACCGATCCAGAACCTGTTTAGAAGCGCATGATTGGAGTAAATTTCTGGCTCTCAGTAAATGACATAGTGGCCAGGCTGCTCCGACGCTCTTGTTCATCCAGGTTTACACTTAGCACCGCATTGCGACGATATTCAAATGCCATTTGTGGACTCTCGTGAAAGATTGGCTGTTTAACACTGTCAAGGAAGGAAATAAAAAACAGAAAGCTGAAAAATCCACAAGAACGCAAACAGTAGTATCCACCAGCTATGTTGGACCAATCCGACGAACAGCACTAAAGCTCCAATAAAACCAAAATTTTACCTTCTAATGCGAAGAACTAGAAGTTTTAGGGTTTACAACACGATCGACTTTATTTTAAAGGCTGATTAATAGCAATTGGTTTACTATGAAACTGATAATAAAAATTGGAGAAAAAGAAATTAGATATACTAAAGGACCAGGTTTCTAACTGAAATGTATCTTCATGGTTTTATAACTTCCGTAACTGTGTTATATAAGTTAGTTCTATATGACCTGTATTTTCAAACCTAAGACCAACAATATAATTATATTTAACGGCTAGCTTTATATTTTGTTTTTTATTCTTTGTATATTTGGTTTATAGGTAAAATATGAGATTTTTTTGTTTTTTATATATTTTGTTTATTTTTTCTAGATTTTAATATAAATTAAATTAACATATTATTATTTACTTTTTAAATATGATGGTTATATTATCTACTTTTGTCTATTTTTTATTTATATTTAATAGAACTACATTAGCATATTTACCAAATGAAGCAACTCAAGAGTGTATATTTATTGGTAGCCGAGCTACACCCCCACCTCAAAATTATTGCAAAGTTACAAATCGTGTCAAAAACGCATTTTTTAATAATAATTGGAAAAATGGACAATATAGTCATTCTTATAAGGGAATTAATGTTACTATTGTAGTACATAGATCCTCTACTGGTTTGGGTGGTTTTCAACAAGAAATCGAACAAGCTTTTAATTGGATATATAATGTCTGTTTGCATTCAAGAACATCAAAGGGTGGTTATGTTATATTACATGATGGAAGCTTATCTGTTAATGTTTCAGTGGACTGAGAAAAATAGTAATATTTTCTGTTGTGTTTTTATTAATTATAATCAATTACTAAATGTTTTTGTTTTTTGCTTGCCAAATCCAACATTCTCAATCAAAACCATTAATTTACTATACACATCTAAGAAAGCAAATCAGGTCTTGGAGATCAGATCCGCTTGGGTTAAGAAAAATGCAATCTACTATGCCTGTGAAGAGCAACACTCCCTTGTAATTCACCAAAGATCCTTCCTTCTTGAGGTCCAGAGCCAGCTCTTTCCAGGATATATGTTGGAATATGTGGTCGGTAGTATAGATTTAATTGAATCAATAAGGTTGTATTGTTCTATTTTCCGTAAGAAGCATCCCCCTTATTTAACACAAATATTCCATTTTCAGGTGACAGTGGAGAATACACCATCAGTAACTACAAAGTCATGCCGAAACTCAAATGCCTCGCTGCTCCACTCGGCCACTCGGAACAGCCGATTTCTTCCCACAAACCACAGCAGATGCATCTCCACCTCCAACTGGAGCTTGAATTGGAGCGGAAACCTTGATCTCATGCTCGGGTGGAGATGCCACATGACGTCGGGAAAGCTTTCCACTTTGATTCCTGTGCTTCCTCCTGGAAATGGGGCCTGGAAACAAAGAAGAGTTCCATCGATCCATCAAAAGATCCTAGGAAAGGGAAAAAAACGAAAGAGACCCTCCATGCAATGCAAAGAGAGAGAGAGAAGAGAGATGGTTGGCTATGGAGGACGAACCTTGAGAGACTTGGTAGATAAGCTCAATCCAGAGTGTGGCTTGTTCGCATTGTACCTCACCCCATTGTGGCTCCATCGCAAGAGCCTCCACTCAAACACCGCGGTGTTCCCAGACCCCAATTCATCCTCCACGCCCCCCCAATCCCCAGCACTGATCATCTCCCTCTCCGTGGATTCCTCGAATTCCACCCCCCAGCTCCTCTCGCCACTGATCGTCACGGGCCCAAATCCAACCTGAGCGCCAACCTTGTTAGCACTGCTCCTCGTCCTCGTGCTCCCGCTGCTAGATCCACCGCCGCGATCGCTCCTGGGCGTGTAGAGCGGGATCGCAACGGCGCTGGGATCGCCCAGCAGTGGCTCGACCAAGAATCTTATCCGGCAGGGGTAAAACCCCAGCGCGGCCTCGTTCTTGAGCACGTCCATCAAGAGCACGCCCACCGAGAGGGTCTTGATCCGGAGCTCCACATCCACGTTGGCGGGCGTGATGCGGACGCTGGGCTCGATCGCCAGTGAGATTGCCACGCGCTGCTCGCGGACTTTGTGCTGGATCGCGGCCGGGATCGCGATGCGTACCTGGGGGGAGCTGGGGTTCCTGCTGTCGAGCTGGATGCAATGGCACGGCCGCCACGATGATCCGTCGCCATCGCCGGCGATGCGGTAGAGTGGATGCCCGGCATTACGATCGTCCGAGGAGGATAGTGGCGGAGCCGTGTAGTCGATCTGGGGAATGGAAGTAGGGAAGAGGAGAGAGGAGGGGGAGGATCCAGCGGAGGAAGAATCGATGACTAATCTCTTGGTCTTGATCTTGGGCAGGACGAAGAGGGATGGATCGCTGGGGTCTTGAACGTAGAAGTGTTCTTCTAGGATTTGCTTGGCTATGGCGAGCTCTGATGGATCTTCCTCCCATACCTCGGCATCGCCTAGCTTCACGTCCTTGCCGGATCTACATAGCTCCCGGAGCTCCTCCATGGGGAATTCTCGAGATCTCCACACCAAAAAAACAGAATATCCTTATAATTTTTATATATTTTTGTAAAATATAGCATTTAAGAATATACTCGAACATTTTGACTTGGGAAACTTCGCGGCAATCGAAAACATCGTCTACCATTGTGAGCTGTGCCAGTTTTGCTATGATTGAGTTATATGTGACTTAAGTTTTCACTTGTCATGGTTTAACCAGGATTGACAAGCCTTCTGAAGCCAAATGCCGGTGTCTTCACAATCGCTGGAGATGCCACTAAAAGGAAAATCCACATCAAAGTCGCCACCGGTCCTGGAAGGATAAATTGACATGCACCAGGATATGTTTGTGGAGTTACTTGGATTTGAACTCTCAAGAAGATGGGCCAACCGCATTCTTTCTCAAAACTATGCTGCACAGAATTTCACGCTCCCCAGCTGGAAAGATCTGCCGAATTTTGGGCTTGCAATCACATTCCTAGATAAATAGCTTCACGAGAGATGATCATCCAAAGCTCGCAACCACCATCCAAGACGTCCTCACGACTAGAAGGAAAGCCGAGCAGCGGCTGTTTTAGGTAGGCCAGTCTATATTTATACCGAAGGTTTCTCAAATTGTCTCTAGGGATATGGCGCATGTGGAGATGTGGAAGGATGATGGTAGAGATCCACGAGTTGTGACCATAACGAGCTGAGTCCTAGAAATCGATCCTCCATGGTTGTCCCACAGCTCCAAAGGTAATAGTAGTGCACTGATCTTGCCAGCAAGTGCAGACCCAATCTCTTAAGTCAGGATGCAGCTATACTATTGCTTCGATGGAGCAAGCCAAAGTTTGAACCTATGGACATGAAATGAGACATGAGTGGCTCTATAGAGATCTACATTGTCGAGTCCATTTCAAGCATAAGTTGGGTCCATCAGGAGCTTGCACCAGCCTTGATCAGATCGACCACAGGGATGCCTTTAATCTATGATGGACCTGTTTAATCTATCAGACTTAGGACTTAAATTTGTAGGGTGAAGTTTTGCATTTTGCAATGCAATTTTATTTTGGAAGGGTGAATTTATTATATAAGATAAAAATTAACTTACACTTCCCAATATATAGATATTTATATATCAAAAACTCTTTGAGTACAATTAATTCAATCACACAAAATTCTTCTTTCTTTCTCTTGATGCCATGCATCATAAGCATGTCCTTAATTAATTTTGTTGTAATCATCATCACCATGAACATCAAATCATTTACAGTTTCAATTTTTAGAGAGTAAACTCAATACTATTCAAATCCAAGGACATTTAATTTTAAATATCCCAAAACCTTTAACCGATTGGAAAAAATGTGCACTTTTATATTTCCTTTTATATTTGAACCTTTATGGATTGTTTCTCAAGTCATTTTCTATGATTATAGATATCAAAAAAAAAAATTCACAGTTCCATCAAATTAAGATATATATTTATTATGGAAATATCATCTTTGCATATTTGCCAAGAGACTAGCCTATTTTTTGTTGGCAAATTACTTTGCATAACAATTACAAACTTTATGAGTTCTCTTTTACATTTTTCATAATCGATAAAAGCATTGTAATGATTTAGTAAAATATCTAGCCATGCATTGAACATGCTTATATTCTTTCCCATTTTAGTCAATATATTAACATATGGTTTTTAAACATACTTCTTGCTTAAATGTAAGCAAGAATTGAAGTTATTATTTCTTTTGCTCTCTAAAATAGGAGTATAATAAAAAACATGCTTATGTTGTTCCCTTCTAGCTTTACAAATTTCATAAATCCATCTTTAGTAGCCTCTACAAAATTACTCAATTGTTTCACACCAAGAGTTTCTTTCAGAAATTTTTGATTAATACCTAACAATGCTAGCAATATCCACAATTTCAACTTGAAAGTTTTTTTCAAGATATTTAATTCCAAAAGTATAGCAGTTACCATATGGATAGCAAATTGCACTGTATAATTTCTCAAAAGATGGTATATCTTCATAAAAGAAAATTGAAATTTTGTAAGAAGAATTAGCATTATGATGATCATTTTCTCTAAGACTTCCCCATATTGTAACCAATGTACATCATGAATTTACTTAATATAGATATATTCATGGCATCTTCTCAAAGCTTAAAAGCTATAACTCTTTTTCCAAAAGCATATAACCATTTATAAATTTGATTGCATAGCTTTTCAATAACCATAAGCTCAAGAAATGCATGCACAGCTTCAATAACTATTAAACTTTATCTATAAACTAAACAATGCACTCCAAGCAAATGTCAAATATATTGTTTCAATCTTACTATTTGATTAAATTATTCTCCAACCATAATAGAAGCTCCATTAATTCCAATAGCAACACATTTTCCCTTCTTAAGGTTCATATTTTTTAAAACCTTCTTGGTGGCTTTATATTTACTTATAATAATAGAATTTTCAGTTACTATCAATTTTAGAAATAAAATTTTATTCAAACTTTGTTCTTTTTTTGCATATGAAAAGAGATGTATATGATAAGATAAGCTTCCAAAATTCTATTAGTACTATCATTCACTATAATATAAAAGCAAGGACTAACTTAAATGTCTTAGGAAAAGTCTTTAATTTTTATATATTTTACAAACTCTTTTCCACTCATAGTATTTACAGAAGTTTCATATTTTGTGGTGCTTAGCATATGGGGCATTCCCATAAACCTGCTAAATTTATATAAAGATTCATAGCTTTTTAATGGTAATCCTTTTTCCACAATGAAGTACATGTGTTGCATTAAGGAAATCAATCTATTCTTATACTGATCCTCTTGAGTAGCAACACACTTAGGGATAGATAGCTATTTTTTTTTCTTTGCTTCCCAAATAAACATAACTTGTTGATATTATTCAGAACTATTATGTTCTTTAAAAACTGGTTTTTGAAAACTCAAAGAATCTTCTTTACTAAAATGATTATCCTTTCTAGCATATACACATGTTATATATTTTATCCTCTACTTGCCTTTCATAAAATACACCCAAAGAAACTTAAATTTCCATCAGTTTTGAATATTTTATTTTTCTTCTTATTAGTTGAAGTATTAGTTTTTTCTTCTATCTTCATCCTTTAATATAATTTCAAGTCCTTCACCAAAGAGGAATCATAAATCTCTTGCATTACCATATTTTGCTAATTTATCTTCCTTTTCTCCCTCCCATTAGCAATAGCAAAGAATGCTTCAATCCCATGTTATTTCTGTCACTGACTTTATTGATTATATTGTTAATAATATTCAATAGAATATTATCTATATTGCAATATACAAATTTGTTTTGTTCTGCAAGTGGCAACATTAAAATATTTTTATACTTTATTAGTGCAAGGTGAAAATTGAACATGTCCTTCAAGTAACAAAGTAAATTAAAAACTAGTCTCCAAATGCAAGGTAAATATATTTTTGCAGGGCTTTATAAGGTGCAAATTTAAGGGCATATTTATGATGTATGGCATCAAAAGAAGGAAAGAAGGATTTTATGTGATTGAATCAATTGTATTAAAAGTGTTTTTCATATATAAATATTTATATATTGGGAAGTATAAGTTAATTTTTATCTTGCATAATATTGTAATATTCACCCTTCCCATCAAGAAGGAAAAAAACAATTGCTCTACAAAATGCAAAAAATAACTACCTTGCAAATTTAATGTTTGCTGCCCTCATTAAGTTTCTTGCATTTTCAATTATTATGCTAAGGTACTTTCTAGGATCTCCACAACAAACCTCTTGCTAAATTTCACTTATAACCTTTAAATTAATACCAAAACTTAAAGAGCATGTTATTATATCTCAAGTGTGGGAAAATTAGAGATTTGCATGTGGTTATAATCAATGTTTTCACTGATGATCTAGCAATATCCAAATGCCACTGGCATAAAGAATTGTAAGAATTTCCAGGAACAAAAAAAAAAAACAAACAACATAATGAAAACTATGTAAGCAGAGAAGGTTTATGGGCATGTTGTTGGAAATGTAATTGCCACCAAAATTTCTTCAAATGGAAGTTCTTGCAAATCTTTTTGGTTTTTACTTTTGTAATCAATCAAATTTATTAGAATAAGCATTCATAGTAAAATAACTTTTCATCCAAAGAAAATTTATTTGAGTTAGATTTAGTGTGTTAAATTGATGTGATGAATAGACATGATACTATTAGCAAAAATAAATCAGGATTAGAAGAGGATGCATCATGAAACATTATAATCCGTGTTTGGGCGTATAATTCATCTCTAGATCACTATGTAATTTTGTTTTTTAATGGATTTATTTGAGAAATTGATCTCTTGGACAGTAGCAATTGACTTTGCATGGTCATTTTTGACACATGTAACTTTTGAAAACTTTATGTCACCCTCGAATCATCAAATCATCCCCTCATCAGATTGGGGACTGTGGATGACAATTACTATTAAAAAGTTTAATAATATATATTATTTAAAATAGACAAATTTAATTTTTAGTCAACTATGCCTTAGTAGTGGGTATATAATCCCCAAACCATAAACCTAGATTCTTGTAAGTAGGATTTACTGCCCAATTTATGAATCTTCCTGGAACAAATGCCATCTGACTCGACACAGCTCGACCGGCTATGCCCTGATCTTTGTAACGGTATGCCCAAGAGCCAGCAGCTTCTGGACATTGCCATGGTGATCCTGCCCTACGTACGGGAGAGCTGTGCCAACTTCGAAGTTGCTTTGGAGGTCAAGAACCTCTTTGTGGGTGTGGGCGATAACGATATAATCATCAACTCCGACACCCTGGGATTCTACCCCTACCGCATCAAACTCTGGATCGATCCACAGCTTGACGAGATGAAGAGCTCTATCATTGCTATCTATGACTACAATTCCCGTCAGCACGTGCACCACGAGCAGCGACAACGAGATTGGAGCTCGATTTAATCTATGGCCACTGTCACTCAGATTAAAGAAAGCATGGGGACGGTCACTTCAAGAGCCAATGGAGTGCGAGTCCATCAGTGTTGGAGATCCAGGGAACACCGCCAAGCTCAAGTGGAATCTCCTTCGCTGGAATCACAATGGGACGAAGTATAATCCATTGAAACCATACTCTGGCCTCAGTTCCCTCCAGGTAAAATGTTTTTACTCTTTTTCTTTCATGTGACTGTGATCCATATAGCCGCCATTTCGAGGAGGACGCACAAGTATGAATGTTGAAGACTTTCCCATCGTTGTGTGGCATCTGCCAGCAACCATGGCATCCAAGTTTCCACTCCGGTTCAACCTTCGTCTCGAGGCTGACATGCATCTTGTCTGGTACACGAGAAGCAAATGGGTGTACCGAGAGGCAAATTGCACCAGCGAGAGAGTCGTATTTTCTCGAGAGTTTGTTGTCACAGATGGTGAGTGACAAGTCCGACTGTCATACTGCTTTGAGCGTTTATCGCTTCTTGGAGACCTTCCCCAGTATGACTGGCAAGGCCAAAGTCGCCAATCTTGTAGACACAATTGCAGATGTAGATATTGTTGGGCTTCACATCCAGGTGAGCAAGGCCATGCAAGTGTAAGTGCTTCAAAGCGTTTAAAAGCTGCCATGCATGACAAACTAAGAAAAAAACACAATTGAGCTGCTTACTTGAAAAATTGCCTCAAGCAACTTCTTCTCCATGAATGTCCATGCAAGGCTCTTGTCTCGTAGATTTGTCTCACACAGCTCCATTTGGATATACAAAAAGTCATTCAAACCATGAAGAGAAGTAGGACACTACGTTTTCATGGTAACCTAGAAGCTGGATAAGTTTTGAGGAAGCCAGTAGTAATACTGAAAGAAAAAAGCCAACTCACCAAGACATGAAAGTGCCTAAACTTCTCTCAGTGCTTTCCTCTTGCAAAGAGAAAAATTTGCCAAATCAATACCATAGTCTCTCGAATATAGTGACAAAATGATCTCCCTCATTTAGCCGATGCCGATTGGAATGCTTTACAGCATAAAGGCAGCCGTCAAGTCTTTTGAGAACTTTATAAACATAGCTGAAATCGCCTTGTCCTATTTCCTGATAGTGGAGTACGAATGAAGATCATACAAATTCTATGCACCACAAATACCTTGATTTGATGGAACTCCTCACGGTAACACGATGAAGAGCCAAAAGTGGAGACACATCTTGTATGAGAATACCAAAGTTATGAAAGAAAAATGAAAAATAACAACATACCCTGCCTAGCTCTCTCAGGAAACACATCACTATTAACAAAATGGTTCCGGAAGCATGGTGGGGACATAACACGCTGTCGCAGAGACAATGTCTTTCCATTCTCTGCTTCTTGGTTCAAATATTCATCTAGGAAAAGAAGAACAAAATGAAAAAAAGCTGAGTGTTTAAGATTGTCAAAGCAAAGATAGACATACCACTTCTTGGTCTTTTGCTCCGTAGAGGCGTCAGACCCACAAGCACATTGAGCACAGCATTCTAGCGAAAAAAGAAAAGATTTCTTCTCTTATTTCCCTTCCTTCCGATCATTCACGAACCTTGTTTGAAGCATTGAAATCCACAGTAATCCACGTCCTGCCACATTCTCTGCTTGGACACGCGATCCCAGCTTGCCCGCTTGCACTGCAAGCCCGAGGGTGGAAGGACTGGGAAATACACCCTGCCAGAAGGAAGGTAAAAAGGTCACCTTGCGTAAAAAACTTTTGATTTCTAGACCTCTGTTCACGTGATAAGCATTGGCAGTGCTCTTGTACTGATGAACAAAATGATTTCAACCACAGTGTGAAGAAACACCACTTGCAAAGGAGAGAAAAGAAACCAAAGAGAAGGCATACAAAGCTACGACGGTGGCAACCCCGGCAACAGCTCCCACAGTGGCCTCCTCCCACTTCCATTCTTTGCCCATACACAAAGAAGGCCTAAAATCCCCTCTAGATTCCAAATAACTGCCCATACACAAAATCTTGAGACTTACCTGGCACTCGGTCTCATCAAGTCAATTGTTACAAGTTTGTAAACATGCAACGTTGGCAGTGCACGAAGGATCTGCAATGCATCGAGCCAGCTCCAATCTAGAGGGGAAAAAAAAAAACACTCGGTCTTTCTTGAAGGACAAAAGAAAAAAATAAAATTACTGGCATTTTTTCAGAAGACAGGAGCACGTCTTGAGAGCAAGATAAAAAAAAGCAAGTACTAGATGATTGGAATAACTTTGAGATTTGAGCATCATGGTCTCGTTGCTAGTATTTCTCCTGTAGAAAGAAAAACCAAAAAAGAAAAGAAAACTGTTAAGTTGAGAGCATAAGAAAGTGAAAACTTGTGATGGGGTTCTCAAGAGCAAAAACACCACAAAGTATCGCAAAAACCAAATTAGGAAAAGAACAAAAACAGCAAGAAAAGACGCCAAAAGTTGAAGCATTTGAGAAGAAGAAAAAAAAGTAAAATGGAAGACATTAGAAGAAAGTGCGGCTTGTTCCAGCAACTCAGATTTGGATCGCGAATCAAATTTGGATTGGGAATCAGCAGCAGCAATAGGGGATGTCTTGCCATTTCATAAACCTTAGAAAAACATTACAAAAGAAAAACAATTCACTTGAGTCAATACATTGTATGTAACACATGTCACTACACCTTCACCCCATGCAGCTTGGCCTCCTCCCATTGGCTGGGAGCACAAGATTATTCATTAACATTTGGCAGCACAGCACTCCCTCCTTATTATAATATATTGATGAGTTGTAGCCAAAACTCCAAAGTGAACAACACTATTTAACCAAGTTGGCTCTTGGGCATCTGACTAGGAATATAGCAGCAGGTCAAGCTGAACCTTTGTTTTCCTTCTAGAAAGATTCATAAATTAACCCAAAAACTTTAATTTATATACAAGCACGCTCTCTCTTGGTATATAATCCCCAACCCAAAAAAACAGATCAATAGATAGATAGATTCCATTCTTGCAAGTAGATCTGCAACATGATTTATTGCCCAATTTATGAATCTTCCTGGAAGAAATGCAAGTGCTTTCAAATCAACACAAAGGTTCCATCCGACTCGACACGGCTCGGCCGGCTATGCCTTAATCTAACGGAATGCCCAAGAGCCATCAGCTCGTGGACATTGCCATGGTGATCCTGCCCTACGTACGGGAGAGCTGTGCCAACTTCGAAGTTGCTTAGGAGATCAAGAACCTCTTTGTGGGAGTGGGCGACAACGATGTAATCATCAACTCCGACGCCCTGGGATTCTACCCCTACCGCATCAAACTCTGGATCGATCCACAGCTTGACGAGATGAAGAGCCCTGTCAATGCTATCTATGACAAGAATTCCCGTGCCAATTCCAGCACGCGCACCACGAGCAGCGACAACGAGATTGGAGCTCGATTTAATCTATGGGCACTGTCGCTCAGATTAAAGAAATCATGGGGGCGGTCACTTCAAGAGCCAATGGAGTGCGAGTCCATCAGTGTTGGAGATCCAGGGAACACCGCCAAGCTCGAGTGGAATCTCCTTCGCTGGAATCACAATGGGATGAAGTATAATCCATCCAAACCATACTCTGGCCTTGGCTCTCTTAAGGTAAATCATGTTTTTACTCTTCTTTTCATCTGGGCGTGATCCATATCATAGTTGCAGCTAGACGTGCAAACGTTCAAACGCGTCCACGTTTAAACGCCGTTTAAAACGTTTTTTTCAGGACAATCAAACGTTTACATGTTAAAGCCTAAAATGATTAAGAAAACACTAATATTTACTAAAGACAGTTTAATCTGATATTAAGTTTATAAAACCCAACCGAATAACATACTAAAACAAATGAAAGAAGAAGCCGTTTTAGTCGATGAAAAAAGAAGCTATTTTAGTTGTCTTTTGATTCGAATCATCTTCCATTCCTTCATCGAAGCTAAACTCCTCAGCAGCCTAATTTAGTTCCTCAAAAGCTTCTTGCAGATCCAAAATCCTCTTCCAATGAGGCTCCAACTCCAGCTTGTCTATATCAATCTCCAGCATCCTCAAACCTTCACTCTCCAGCTTCTAAGCAACCTGCAAGCTCAAAATCAGAAAAACTGCTGTGAGCTTTTTTAAGAACTTCATAAGGGATCTCCCTCATTGCCTTGCACGTTTTCACACCTCTTGCCCAAACTCCAGCAAGATGTGCTCGCACTCGCTCCGCTCCCCCAGTGTGAATCTCATGACAATACTTACATGTCCAGTGCCGCTCTGCTCGTATCACATGCTTCCAGCTCCAGCATTCGCGGCGTCCTCCAATGACTACATGAACCCTGAAGAAACCCTAAAGAAACCCTAAAGAAACCTTTGTCTCTTTTCGCAAATAGTGCAAACGCGTCGGGAGTTTAGAACGGCGTTTTTTAACGCGTTTAAAACGTTACGTTTTTTTAGTTTCATATGTTTTCCGGCAACTATATTATAGCCGCCATTGCGAGGAGGGCGCAGAAGTATCAGTGTGGAAGACTTTCCCATCACTGTGTGGCATCTGCCCACAAGCATGGCATCCAGGTTTCCACTCCGGTTCAACCTTCGTCTCGAGGCTGACATGCATCTCGTCTGGTACACAAGAAGCAAATGGGTGTGCCGAGAGGCAAATTGCACCAGCGAGAGAGTCGAATTTTCTCGAGAGTTTGTTGTCGCAGATGGTGAGTGACAAGTCCGACTGTCATACTGCTTTGAGCGTCCATCGCTTCTTAACTGTTCTTCCCCAGTATCCAGTTTGGAGCTAGAAACTTACTACAAATACATGTGTCTTTCAGTGTCTTGAATGGGATTTTAGCAGGCCAGATTGTCTCTGGCAGCGAATCCAGAAATTAGCTAGCCTTGCCTGCGAAAACCCTGCTGTTTTGCTCAAAGAGATCTCTTTCCTCCTTTTTCTGCTTTACCTGATCGCTCGCGCAATCGACGTTATGGACGCGTCACGTCACGCGTCCCTGTGGCTGTAAGAAGACCCGTTGTGGACAGCAGCAGTGTTAGAAGCTTTTCTAGCCTTCTCAGCCAGATTCCAGAGCATCACGGTGGCTACCAAGATCATCACCATCTTGGCGAAAGCAAATTAACAAAGCTGGAAAAACAAGTACCTCATCCCACAGCAAGAACACGCTGCAGCCGAGCTTCCTGGCCGCACTGACCGCGTTTTCATCTGGAATTCATAGGATTATATCGATCCAGCATTCATTTCGTTGCTTGCCTATTTGGTCACGAGCCGCCAGTTTACAACGCGTGGTTCTACAGTCCAGAGAAGAATGATAAGCTCTTGTCCTGTAAGTTCCAGTTCCACTTGTGTCTTGGTAAACATTAGTTCACAGAAAAGTTTGTTACCTTGCAACTCCATACTTGTTGTACCAAGGCTATTGATCCACACACGAAAAACCCGCTCGTCTCTCGAGTCTTGCTCATGATCCTGAATTAATTCAGCGTAAGTGAGGCTGTTGTTGGCTGTCAAACCATTCCTGGAACAAGAAGAAGTTTTATCAAGAGCGAGGTGGGCCTGAAATTCAATACCTTTCATGGCAGAGATCAAGATTCAAGTTTGCGGAGCCGCTCTGGGTGTGAGGTACCTGTAATTTATTTCTGCCTATAGGTACAAGTGGAGTGGCAAGATCATGGAGTGCATGAGCTCGTACCAGGATCTCCTCTCGCAGATCGGAAGTCACGAGCAAGAGCAAGAATCCAGAGTTTCGCTACTCTGATGGAGCCGAGGAGTGTCTTGATCTTGTCACAAAATGGACCGACAAGGCGCAAGCAGTGCTGGGATCACAGTAAGCTTACAAGAGCCCTCATTTCTCTGCATTGATAGCTCCCTCATGATCTTAGGCACTCGCTCTGGCATCGTCGAATACAAACATCGTTCCAATTGGGGACGTGATGCTGTGTAGAACAAACGGATCGAGAGACCCCACACACACTGACGCACGAATTGGGCGTCACATCCTTTGCAAAGCTGCCCACTCGCTTCATCATCCGATCCGACGCGCACAAGCGAATCGATCCTGGGAATCCAAATTCTGCTGCTGCTGCTGCTCGCTCTCATCCAGCGATGATCGCCGGCGCCGCCATCTCTCCGCAATGCCACCGCCGCCACTCTTGCCGCTCTTCCCGCGCCGCCGCCACCGGATCATCGTGGCGGAGCCTGTGATTCCCAGTAACCCTAGCCCAGAGCATCCGCGTATATTCTTGTGTGTAGACTAGATTCTATTTTGGTAGTTTGTATCATCTTACTCGAGCTTTTGCGCCTCCATCCCTGAGCAAGCACTGCTTTTGTTCTATCGTATGGATCTTGGAGATCTAGCGGAGACAAATCGCAGCTCTCAGGAGCCAAGACGTTTAGAAGTACGGTGTATGTTTCCCCATCCTTGGTCAGTTTTAAAGTGTTCCCAGTTCGTTGGTCTCTACCGTAAGATCTGACGAAAAGTTAGTAATTTCTCTGGGAGATCCAGCCTTCTGCAGGTGTTAGTTGACCGATTTAAACAAAACCTCTTGAGCTGGAACACGAAGAAGCCCTTCTATATCCTACAAACTCCAGAAACTTTAGAATTTTCACACAGATTCATTTTTTATTACCTCTGTATCGTTTACCATCTCCGCGAGCTCTGGTGCCGCTTTCATCTTGACGCCAGAAAGGAATTGAATCTGACAAAACACTGATGCTCAGGACGAAGCGAGACTGCATAGACAAAAACAAGATCAGTCAAAAAGTTTTTGCGCATAAAATGGAAACTCTTCCAGCGATCAAATCTTCGGTTCCAATGTTCCACAATCGAGCAACCAATTGCCTTTGTGTGTGATTCTCGACCTTTTCCCAAGTATTGAGATTTTCATACTGAGAGCCCTCTCATCGATGGTACGTTGATCAGTTTGCTGCAAGACCAGTGATTAGTTTTTCAGCGTGAAAACACGACCGGAAACTTACCAGATCAGTATACCGTCCTGAACAGCGTCAAAGAGATCATTCCTAGACGAGTCTATCGCAAGAAAGAAGGAATGTTGGAAAGATGGCTATTAATATGATCACTTTTTTCCTCTGAGTGTGAATCAATGTGGTACTTGATCTTTTCAGGAACTGGGACGCTGGGCTCGTTTGATTTTGACGCCGCTCTTTGCATCTCCAAGTATATCTGCAGAGACAAGAATGTTCGATTGAGAAACTTCGGAAACGATGATCGCGTTACCGACAGAAAGGCCTCAAAATCCAAGCTGCTGCTCCTTTCTTTCAGTCTTGAAAGTCCATCTTTGAACTGTTTGGCGGTAATCACGTCGCTACTCCAAAAGATACGAAAAAGAAAAAGAAAGAAAGAACGAGACTTTGCAGGTTCTTTACCTCGGATTTGAGCGAGCGAAGCTCATTCAGCGTGAATTGGCTCTCCAAGAGAGGATAGGACACCACAACGCCCCCAAAGGCAGCCATCCCCTCAGCTCAGTCGCTCGGTCGCCAATTACCTTCAAAGCATTCGGGTGGAAGGAAAGAACCACCGGCCACACCAAAATCGAGCTTTCTTCTTCGTCTCTCTGCCTTCTTTGTCGATTTCTTGTCCTTGAATGCCGCGTGAACTGTTTCCCCAATGTGCTCTGCGAGAAAAACCAGCTCCTGAGGAGTGACTTGAGACAAAAGCAAACGCTTTGTTACAAACCTGGAGTTTAATGCCGGGTACAAGGACAAAGTTGCTCTACAGCGCTTATACTCCGCTAGCGCGCTTTTCGTTAGTGTCCTGCACGGATAGAGAGATCAGCCTTATCGCCATACAGAGAAAAAAGAAGAAGATTGAAAAATCCCACATTTGTTGACGAGCTCAAGCAATTCTCCTTCAACTAGATCCGCAAGAGCGAGGCGTAGTACGTTGGATCATAGATCGAGCCACCGAGGATCGGGTTATGGACGTCTGTCTGGCGGTCCCGGGTGCTCTCAACGGAAGTAGCACCGGGCTGGACAAGCCTCTAGTAGCAACTAGCGAGATTATGCGTGGCGAGAGACGGTCTTAGCCGGTTTTCAACCAAACCAGCGCCGAGAAGCTCCGGACCGTGAAGCCGAGGATCTCCATCCATAGCGCGAGATCCAGCGAGAAGATCGCAATCCGTGGAGATCGGCCGTAATGCCTGCACGTAAAGAAAACTCTTTAGAATCTTAGATTCAATTCCTTTCTGGCGTCAAGATGAAAGCGGCACCAGACCTCGCGGAGATGGTAAACAGAGGTAGTAAGAAATGAATCTTTGTGAAAATTCTAAAGTTTCTAGAGTTTGCAGAGCTTCTTCGTCTTCCAGCTGAAGAGGTTTTGTTTAAATCGGTCAACTACCACCTGCAGAAGGCTGGTTCTCCCAGAGAAATTACTAACTTTTCTTAAGGTAGAGACCAACAAACTGGAACACTTTAAACTGCGAAGATCCATACTATAGAACAAAAGTAGCGCTTGAGTATCAACTGTCTTAAGATAACACTGTGTCTACCGCCCAAGTGGACCTCCCCACTTGCGGATGGCAGCCCTGGCAGGGCCAACAAAACCGCAACCGGGGAGAGCTCCCCTGGGATATTCTTTCTTTCCTTGTATATTGGAAATCGAATGATCCAACTAACGGGAACCAATATAGAATCTAATCTACACACAAGAATATACGCGGATGCTCTAGGGCAAGCTTAGTGTGGAGGAGGGATGGTGGAGGGCTCGTGGTGGAGCGCGGCGGTGGGGCTGGGGCTAGGGTTACTGGGAATCACAGGCTCCGCCACGATGATCCGGCGGCGGCGGCGCGGGAAGGGCGGCAAGAGTGGCGGCGGTGGCATTGCGGAGAGATGGCGGCGCCGGCGATCATCGCTCGATGAGAGCGAGCAGCAGCAGCAGCAGGATTTGGATTCCCAGGATCGATTCGCTTGCAAGCGCGTGTGCGCGTCGGATCGGATGATGAAGCGAGTGGGCAGCTTTGCAAAGGATGTGACGCCCAATTCGTGCGTCACTGTGTGTGGGGTCTCGGATTTGGATGCTTGCGCCGAGGCGTGCGCTCGATCCGTTTGTTCTACCCAGCATCACGTCCCCAATTGGAACGATGTTTGTATGCGGCGATGCCAGAGCGAGTGCCTAAGATCATGAGGGAGCTATCAATGCAGAGAAATGAGAGCTCTTGTGTAAGCTTTCTGTGATCCCAGCAGTGCTTGCGCCTTGTCGTTCCATTTTGTGACAAGATCAAGACACTTCCAGCTTCGCGCTGTCCACATTCAGCTCTTACTCGTGACTTCCGATCTGCGACAGGAGATCCTGGTACGAGCTTATGCACTCCATGATCTTGCCACTCCGCTTGTACCTATAGGCAGAAATAAATTACAAGTACCTCACATTACATGCGGCTCCGCAAACTTGAATCTTGCTTTTCTGGCCTATCTCTGCCATGAAAGGTATTGAATTTCAGGCCCACCTCGCTGTTGATAAAACTTCTTCTTATTCCAGGAATTGTTTGACAGCCGACAACAGCCTCACTTACGCTGAATTAATTCGCGCCAACGAAACGCTGTGAACTGATGTTTCCCAAGACACAAGTGGAACTGGAACTTACAGGACAAGAGCTTATCATCTGGCATCTTCTTCCTTGATCTTCTCTGGACTGTAGAACCACGCGTTGTAAACTGGCGGCTCGTGACCAAACACTGGATCGATAATATCCTATGAATTCCAGATGACGAGAAGAAGCAAAACGCGGTTAGTGAGGCCAAGGAAGCTCGGCTGCAGCGTGATCTTGCTGTGGGATGACATTGGCGAGGTACTTGTTTTTCCAGCTTTATTAATTTATGATCTTGGTAGCCACCGGGATGCTCTGGAATCTGGCCGAGAAGGCTAGAAAAGCTTCTAACACTGCTGCTGTCCACAACGAGTCTTCCTACAGCCACAGGGACGCGTGACGTGACGCGTTCATAACGTCGATTGCGCGAGCGATCAGGTAAAGCAGAAAAAGGAGGAAAGAGATCTCTTTGAGGAAAACAGCAGGGTTTTTGCAGGCAAGGCTAGCTAATTTCTGGATTCGCTGCCAGAGACAATCTGGCCTGCTAAAATCCCATTCAAGACACTGAAAGACACATGTATTTGTAGTAAGTTTCTAGCTCCAAACTGGATACTGGGGAAGAACAGTAAGAAGCGATAGACGCTCGAAGCAGTATGACAGTCGGACTTGTCACTCACCATCTGCGACAACAAACTCTCGAGAAAATTCGACTCTCTCGCTGGTGCAATTTGCCTCTCGGCAGACCCATTTGCTTCTTGTGTACCAGACGAGATGCATGTCAGCCTCGAGACGAAGGTTGAACCGGAGTGGAAACTTGGATGCCATGGTTGCTGGCAGATGCCACACAGTGATGGGAAAGTCTTCCACACTGATACTTGTGCGCCCTCCTCGCAATGGCGGCTATATGGATCACGCCCAGATGAAAAGAAGAGTAAAAACATGATTTACCTTAAGAGAGCCAAGGCCAGAGTATGGTTTGGATGGATTATACTTCATCCCATTGTGATTCCAGCGAAGGAGATTCCACTCGAGCTTGGCGGTGTTCCCTGGATCTCCAACACTGATGGACTCGCACTCCATTGGCTCTTGAAGTGACCGCCCCCATGATTTCTTTAATCTGAGCGACAGTGCCCATAGATTAAATCGAGCTCCAATCTCGTTGTCGCTGCTCGTGGTGCGCGTGCTGGAATTGGCACGGGAATTGTATTCATAGATAGCATTGACAGGGCTCTTCATCTCGTCAAGCTGTGGATCGATCCAGAGTTTGATGCGGTAGGGGTAGAATCCCAGGGCGTCCGAGTTGATGATTACATCGCTGTCGCCCACTCCCACAAAGAGGTTCTTGATCTCCAAAGCAACTTCGAAATTGGCACAGCTCTCCCGTACGTAGGGTAGGATCACCATGGCAATGTCCACGAGCTGATGGTTCTTGGACATTCCATTAGGAAGATTAAGGCATAGCCGGTCGAGCTGTGTTGAATTGGATGGAACCTTTGTGTTGATTTGAAAGCACTTGCATTTCTTCCAGGGAGATTCATAAATTGGGCAATAAATCATCGTTGCACATCTACTTGCAAGAATGAAATATGGGGATTATATACTACAAGAGGGATAGAAACAGCTTCCACAGATATTGACTAACAGCCTCTACTGTTTGTCCTTATTTGACATGTCTTCATTTGACATTTCTTCGTGGTGTAACTAATATAACTGACATTTCTTCGTGGTGTAACTAATAAAACTTTCGTGATGCAACTAATATATAAGCAACGCTTGCAACCAATATATTATATTTTTAAGTAGCCACTAATCAATAGGAATCGAACCTGTTCCATTTGCTCCAATACCAAATGTAATGTATTTATCTCCCTTAAGCCAACTGGAAAAGAAACAATTGCTTAATAAAAAAGCCCTTAATAGCTATTTATTTCTATTTATCCCCTAAGTTCCAAGAATCCATAGTGATAATATATCCAAATTTCATTCTATGATCACTTGCACTACAATTTATGACTTGCTTTTATATATAAATTATAGTTTTTTAGGTTAATTGATATACACATTTTTATATTCCATTTTCATATTCTATGCACTCAAATTAGTGGAGTTAAAAAGCAAGCTTTAATTATCCTTGAAGAGTGTTTGGATAGGATTTTGGTTTAGATTTAGCATTTGTATTGTCTATTGTTTTCTCCTTTTTTCTCCATTCATTTTCATAGTAGAGCAATAGCTTCTTCCTCCTTTGACTCTGGAATAGTAGTTAGTGCAATTGATCAATGTTATATTGTTGTAATTGAACAATTAAACTTAGTTAATGGTGACATTCACAGAGCATGGTATAACTTCTTTTGCTCTTGCTACCAATCCTCGTGTTTGACTAAAGTTTTTCTGTAGCAATCCTACAAATAATATGTACCATTAGTTCAATCATTTTACAGTGATTGCCACATATCATTCTTGGGATGATACTTAGTGTTTGCATGAGTTTCCCACGTGTCTCCAAGTTATAACATTGCAATAATTTGACTATAGTCATTGTGCAAATTGGAGCATTTTCTTAGACATCTTTAAACACATATTTGGACATACTAACAATTGTGATAATGCCTTCCAACAATTGTATCATCTTTGTCAAGGGCCATCTAAGTTAATGATGCAAATTAATATTCATTTCCAAGGCTTTTTGCTTCATGCGAAACCAAATATATTAGAACGGATTAAATTAGGAATGTTGTAGCTAACACTTTGTTAAGATCGTGTAGGACTTGTGCATGTATTTATTCCAACCACCCTTGATAATGTTTTTTGCTTTGCACAACTTTGTGAGATATTAATACTTCTTATTTCTCATTGCACATCCTTTAACTCCACTTGTTGTGGGAGATTATCTTATTCCAATGGAGGTTAATGTTATTGTTACTTGAATTTAAAGATGTGGTTGTGGTTGTGATATCTATTGTTAAGTGTGTGATGAGGTTAGTCATATGTATCAATGTTGTTAGCATTTTTCAAATTGATGTTCTCCATTTCTTAAATGGAGACTTTGGCGTTAACAAAATGATGCTAAGTCAAACTTTTGACCTCTTTGTTATAAATTAGTTACAATGCAATCATGCTAAATATAACTTTAAGCTTGTTTTATACTTCCTTATATCTTTTCCATTCTTTTCACTTTTGTTTTATTTTTTCCCTTTGTTTCTATCATTTTTGTCTCTTCATTACTTCCTCCTATATTTCTATCTTACTTTTTTATTTTCTCTTCATATCCTCTTTAGATAAAGTTCACTACCTTATGCTTTGTCACAATTTTAAGCTCCATCATCCTTTAAAAAATTTAACAATTGCTATATATATAATTGATTGCTCTACCTTTGCTCAACTATCAAGTTTGCTAGATATGCAATATATTTAATATATGAAAATTTAGTTTAGTGTTTTCAATTATTGCAATATGTTGAAAATTTTAGAGAAAAACACAATCACTCTATTCACAAGATTATCTATTTTGTTATAAAGCTCACAAACTACTGAATTTTTGTAAACATCTTCTATATATAAGTTTGTTCTATAAGCAAGGTAATGCACAAAAGTAATATAATAGTTAACTCCCTTGAGACTAGCTGCCACACCTGTTGATTTAAGGGTTTTGAGATACAAAAATAAATATTTCAAAACCCTTAATCAATTTAAAAAACACTAATAATCTGTCTCTCTCAAATTATTTATTTATTTTCTTACATAAATATATTTTGAAACTATTTTTTGCATGAATATGCATATGTATATTAGTTTTAAAATATGTGTATGTGTGCAAGCAATAGAAAAGTTAGAGTCATAAGTAGGAAAAGTTGAAGTCATAATTGTCACAAAGTATTTATATGATAAAAATAAAAGAAATTAAAAGGAAAAAATTAATATAAAAAATTAGTGTTATTTATAGAATAATTAAAAGAAAAAATTTAACTAAATTATCCTTGAGTTGGTAGTAGAAAAAGATATTTTTTAAAGTTTTACTTAGAAATCAAAACTACAAAGGAAGAGCATTGTGTCATTTTTCCTCCAAAAAAGTCCTTTTAAAATTTTATTTAAAAGCTCATAACTATTAAATAAGAGTATGATTTAATTCTTATTTTAAGGGAAATAAAAACTTTCTTTTTTGTTTTTGTATCTCTTACTATATATATGTATGTATATGTATATATGTATATATGTATGTGTGTATATATATGTATGTATGTATGTATATATGTATATGTATATATATGTATGTATGTATATAAAATAATACTAATAGTATTATTATTTAAAAGTTTCATTTTCAACAGGAAAGTTAAAATTGTTTTGTGGCTTTAAAGCGTGCAAAAGAGTGGTTTAAAACGAGATGATCATTAATATTCTTTGTTTAATAATATATATTACTTAAAATAACCACAATCCATTATAATAGATGGCTTCCTTTTGGAGCTTTTGGTAAGTGTGCTCAGGCTTTCAGAGCCTGGTAACACTACAAGTTTGTAGATGGTTATCGCACTCATTTTCTCAGTGTGCCTGTTTAACAGGCTCTTGTATTGCTTGCTTTGCACTGCTGGGCTATATTGCTGCCTCTCTACGCACTACAGAACCAAGCTCTGGGAGAAGGACAAGCTGCCTGGATCGTGGAGCCAAGATTTTTTCTCCCACTGCTTTTGCTCGCTCGCGCAAGAGTTCTAGAAGCAGAAGGCTAAGAGTGTCAAGTCCACCATGGTTGATCAAAGTCGGGGTAAGCACAACCTCTTTCGTTGTTCCACCTTCCTCCGGTTGTGAGTGGAGGCTGGATGTTGGGGTAAAGAATTGCTGAGGCATAAGCCATGGACAATAGGCGATAAAAAATGTTCCTTGCTGTGGGTCTATGGCCCTCCTGCATGGCTTATCAATTTTTTTTGGCTCCTGGAAAACTCTTGTGAGGGATTGTGTGGGCACAATAACAGCTCTTGGGGTTCTCGTAGGGCATGGCTGTTGAGTCTGCTGGTGATTGTACAGGAGATGTTACTTAGGTGGCAAAACCATTGGGCCAAGAATATAGTTTCCTAGCTTGGATACTATGATTAAAATTCATTTTGACTTAAACTTGCCTCAATCAGTTAGTATAATTAAGATGGCATTTACACTGTCTTACAATTTTCTTTTTTATGTATATGTTTAGTTGATAGATAGAGTCGCCCCTAAGCTGTGGATGTATTGATCCAGCAATTACAGCATGCTCAAGGTGTGGGTTAGCTTAGTCTTAATACAAACAAATTAAACACCTTCATAAATCTTACAAACATAGAATATCAGGTTTTGAATTTATAGATTTTTTTGTATTTCTTTTCTTAGATTTACTTGGGTCTGGGTAGTAGTTTTATTGTTCTATATTCTAAGAAAAACACATGGCAAAGTAATTCTTTACTAAATCTATATTACTTAAAATTAAATTAATTTATTTAGATTCTATTTTTAAGTGTTTGAGTTTAGGGGTTATTTATAATTTTTTAATTTTAGGTTATGTTTGGGTCTGAGTAATATATTAATGTTCTTAAATATTCCAACACATAGTAATTAAATAATGCTTCCTTAATTAATGATAATTAATATTAGTAGTTCTTTTTTACATTTCTATGAGTTTGGGTAGTAATATATTAGTTTCCTTAATATTTTAGGATTCTAAATGTTCTTATATCCCAAATAAAAAACATACTTTACATGTAACATCTAATTAATAAAATTAATTTTTCGTAATTCTTATTTTATTGTTTTTCTCTAGAAGTGTACTAAATATATTTTTCTTATATCTATAAAAAACTCATTCTTAGCAATTTTGTTTCAATTTTTTCTGGGTTGAGTATTAAGTTTCTTAAAATCTTAGTATTCTAAATATATCCATTTTCCCAAGTAATACTGCATATAATATCTTTATCAATAATATTTACATAGTAATTCATTTTTTACACTTTGGTAATATATTAGTTGTGTGTGTATAAAAATATCAGAAGAAAAAAATTGTATAAAATTACTAATTTTTGTACTCATCCAGCATTTGCTGGGCAATACTAGGAAGTTGTAGCCGAGAAGGGAAAAACTCTTGTTCTACCACAGCCCCTCCTACTCTGCCCTTGCAGCCAAGGAATTTTGTTTTATCACAACTCCTTGACACAAAAGTTTTGCTTGCTCCAGGTTTCTTTTCTTTATTGCAGCCTCAAAGTTTGCAGAAAAAGAAGTAGTGCCGGGCACTAGAGATGGAGGCCCAAGAGCTTGCATTGCTCAAGCATAGGATTTATGAATGGGTATATCAAGTGATCGTCCTTTGCAATGTTGGATATATAAAGCTTGGCTCATGCATATGCTGTGTGTAGGGTCTTATCCATCCTATTTTTCTTTAGGGCTGGATTAGCAATGGATGGCTGGTGCTTATAGAACTGGAGAGCCTGCTTGGATCTTTCATATGCTGCACAAGAATTTTCTGCTCATCTTTGTAAGACGCCCTAGTTAGGAATAGGTAAGATCGACATATCTGAAGTTGGCTCTCACGATGGTAGCCATACTGCCATGGTTGGGCGAGCGCAATTGAAAGCATTCATTTTACTGGATGACTTTGAACTTTTGATTTTATGTAAACACCTCTAGGTCGGCTATGAGATCAATGTTATCCCAGCTATAGTCACTAGAGTAGTTCCAGTGAGAAATTCTTTATGTCTCTTTCTACAACTACAATTCTCTTATATAAAACACTGCAGGAGAACTAGAGCTATGCTTCAAGCTGTCATAAAACTCTTGGCTAATGTATTTGTCTTTTGGCTCAGATTTTTTATTTTTTGAGAACTTCACCTTGCCAACTCGCCAGCTTCTTGTTGGGCAATTTCTAGTACTTGCAATAATGACAAAAGAGGAATTATCTCTTTCTTCTTCTTCTCATTTTTTCTATCTTACCTCACTCACGCTAAGAAGTGTCAAGTCCCGCACATCCATCTCCTCGTTTAGGAGGAAAAATGCACTTGGTTCCACATCCATCTCCTCGTCCCTGTGGCTGGCCGCTAGGAAACTCTGGAGCAGAAACACTCGCACAAGCAATCGTGCTAGAAACCAAAGGAAAAAATGCACTATGATTGAGGAAGAACGCGAGTATTACAAAGAATTCTTCTTTACAATGAAAAAATCAAAGGAGAAACGAAATGAAGAGACTTTGTTGTGGAGCCCAACAACAACAGCTGTATTGGCAGCTTTTTTAGCCTTCTCGCCCAGACTCTACAGCATCACGGTGGCTACGAAGATCATCACCATCTTGGGTCTCACCTGCGAAAGCAAATAACAAAGAAATCCCTCACTGGAAAACGAAAAAATAAAACTACCTCGACAATGTCATCCCACAGCAAGAATACGCTGCAACTGAGCTTCCTGTCCACACTGATCACGTACACCACGTTTTGTTTCTTCTCATCATCTGCAATTCATAAGATTATATCGATTAATTTGGACGGGCTAAGTTCGTTTACTTGCCTGTTACTCCTTTGGTCATGAGCTGCCAGTTTGCAACGCGTGGTTCTACAGCCCAGAGAAGACCAAGGAAGAAGATGCCAGATGATAAGCTCTTGTCCTGTAAGTTCCAGTTCCACTTGTGTCTTGGCAAACATTAGTTCACAGCAAAGTTTGTACCATGAAACTCTCCATACGGCTCTCCTTGCCTGAGCGCCTCACTTTATTGTTGGCCCATTTCAAGATGTAGTAGTTGGACACCACCTTCCGTCTCAATTTAATGTCGTCCGCGGGTGTTTGGATTATTAGCATGATCCCGCATTTAAAAATTCGCTCAAGAAAGGTGCTCAAGTAAGAACATTTGAGCCCATCTTCTATGTATGTACTTGAAATTCTGTATACACAATTTTATGGAAGAAATTTGTACTTTATCAACCTCTCGAGTTGTAGCAAGCAAAACATAACGAGCTGAGTCCTGGGGATCGATCACACTTGTCCCGCAGCTCGAAAGTTAACGGTAGCGCTGTGATCTTGCCGGCAAGCGCAGACCCAATCTCTCAAGTCAGCAAGAAAGTGAGCTCCTCGGGTTGCTGGAAGTAGCCAAAGCAAAGAATGCAGCTATACTGTTGCTTCGATGGAACGAGTTTGAAACCATGGACGTGACGAGCAGGAGACCTCTCCACCGTGGAGAGAAGCACGGCTTTGTACATTGTCGAGTCCATACATAGCGGGCCCATCGCGCAAGCGCTGGAAATAAATAAATCTCGCAGTTTGGTCCATCAGGACTCGCACCAGCCTCGATCGAGCTCGGCTCGGATCGACAGGGATGCCTTTAATCTCGTGATCACCCGTCGCATGTGCGTGCATGATGGACCTGTTCGATGTACCTTAAGGAAGCAAAATGTTTGTTCGATTTTGCTCCTTGCTGCGACATGGTTTACTGGACGACAATTCTCTCGATATAAGCCAAGAATAGATGTCACCAAAATGTTATCAAGATGTTATCCATACCAAAACATGTGGTCGTGTCACAAATCGGAGATTTGCATGGAGGCATGGTTGTAGTCAATGTTTCCAAGACAAGTGCCACTGGCATGAAAAAAAACAAAAACAAGCTACATGGTGAACGATTTTGGGCATGTTTTTGGAAATGTAGTTGCCACCAAAATTTCTTTGGAGTTCTTGCGAATTTGTAATTTTCTGCTAGTCCTATTTACTTTTGTAATCAGTCACAAAAAGCATTCACAGCAAAATAAAATTTCATGCAAAAAAAGGAAAATTTATGTAGCGATTCAACAACTACATGAAACCATTAAAGAAAGTAAATCAGGATGAATCTTGAAACATCATGATCAGGGACGATGCAACTTTGTCTTTCAATGGATCGGTCTAAGAGAGTGATCGAGATTGACCAGCGCTTTGCATGGTCGTCCTCGAACTTTTGAAAACTTCACGAGCAAACTCAAGCTCTAAGCAGACAAAGGGACATGAAGCTTTGCAATATCTCTCACCCTTGGTGTTTTTGGGACGAATCGATCATTGTTAAGCTCTCTTGCTCCGCCAACGGTGTGATTAATTACATCTAGAGCCACCATGACGGTGTGATCTCGTCCTCCATGAAGTGGCAATCCCCGTCCTAGAGAAATTAGGACATTTTCTATATTCCACTTGATTTTTTTGTTTCCAATGAACACTTTCAGGACGGTGGATTGACTAGAAACTCGTGATGAAACTCAAATGCCTCGCTAGTCCATTTGGCCACTCGGAGCAGCCGGTACGTGCCCACAAACCACAGCAGATGCATTCCCACCTCCAACTGGAACTTGAATTGGAGCGGAAACTTTGATCTCACGCTCGAGTGTAGAGGCCACATGACATCGTTGATTCCTGTGCTTCCTCCTGGAAATGGGGCCTGGAAGAAAAGAGAGAGATCCACTGAGATTGAGATGGCTATGGCTATATGGAGGACGGACCTTGAGAGACTTGGTAGATAAGCCCAGTCCAGAGTGTGGCTTGTTCGCGTTGTACCTCACCCCATTGTGGCTCTATCGCAAGAGCCTCCACTCAAACACCGCCGTGTTCCCAGACTCCTCCCCGCCAGCGCTGATCATCCCCGTCTCTGTCGATTCCTCGTATTCCATTCCCCAGATCCTCTCCCCAGCTCCACTGATCCTGCGCGTGTAGAGTGATCGCGACGGCACTGGGATCGCCCAGCAGTGGCTCGATCGAGAATCTGATCCGGTAGGGGTAGAAACCCAGCGCCTCCTTGTTCTTGAGCACGTCCATCAAGAGCACGCCCACCGAGAGGGTCTTGATCCGGCTCCACATCCACGTTGGCGGGCGTGTTGCGGACGCTGGGCACGATCACCAGTGAGATTGCCACGCGCTGCTCGCGGACTTTGTGCTGGATCGATGCCGGGATCGTGATGCGTATCTGGTTCCTGGTGTCGAGCTGGATGCAAGGGCACGGCCGCCATGTATGGTCGTCGAAGAGGGGATCATTTGGATCCCCGACATTGGAGGATCGCGCTGCCGGCGCCGAGTAGTCGATCTGGGGGATGGAGGCGGAAGTAGAACTGGAGGCCGAATTCATCCTCGCGGACCTCTTGGAAGCGAACTATTGCATCCAGTAGAAGAATTGGACAACGAATTCTTCCTCGCGAGGATGGATTGTTGGGGCCTTGAATGTAGGAGCGTTCTTCTAGGATTTGCTTGGCCCTGGCGAGCTTTATCGGCACAGCTCCCGGATCTCCTCCATGGGAAATTTTGAATTTGCCATCTTGATTCCGGAGTGTACGGAAGAATGTGTCATCGAACGTCAAATGCGTGGAATTCGCCAAACGCGTAGAATTCTCAAACGCGCGTCTGTCCGAATTATACGGGAGACCGAGCTGTGGTATCCGAGATTTTGGGCTGCATATCTATCTATCGATAGTCTTTGTGGGGTCTTGACGCATGAATTATCTTTGCCATGAGGCGGCGTCTTGGTTAGCCTCGCGTTCCTTCTCGCTTAATGCAAGCTGCTCTATCGAGTCTTTGGGCTACGCAAGCCAGACACGGAGGCACAGTACTGCATGAGAGGAACAAAAATTGTAGAGTTCCTAGTGGATTGCTTCGGACTTTCCCGCCCTTTGTTTTCGCAATCAGTGGCTGGGGAAGCAACATGGAATGGACGTACTTTGGAGCAATCTCTTGTGCTGGGATAGATCCAGGACGTATGCAGCTGTTTAAGATGACGGGAGGCTTGCCATTGTTGTTAGTTTTCAAATACGAAATAACATGTAATGCCTCTTCGACCAAATCCCACACAAGGATGTCTGGAATGTAATGTGATGGCTACGCCCAGCAACTGTTTGAATCCATTCCGTTTCACAGCGTGATATCCATTCTTTGCATACATCCAATTTGGTCAGCAGCAAGGTTTGAGATAATTGTTTTTGATATGATACCACGTCTCGGAATGCATTTTAGCTTGGACTTGATCAGTTTCTATTCAACAGAATGCCAAACAAATCTGTTGTCTCGTGGAACTCCATGTTAGCCACATACACATACAGCGGTAACTCTGTAGCCGCGATGGAGCTGTTAATGTTCTCGATATCACACCCATGGGTGTGGCATATGCCGAGGTTGGGAATCTCAAGCAGGTGATGATTCTTTGAAGATGAATTGCCTAACGAGACATCTTTTTCATCTGGTTCTAATAGCAAAAGTAAAGCTTCTCAAGGGAGAAAATTCGTTTCAATGTATCCGGACTTTGGATCAGCCTTTTCACCTCATCATCGATCACTGACTGAAGCCATCTATCTAAATCCAAGCAATGAAGACTGTCCAGCTTTGGCGGAAATAGAAACATCTCATACTCTTTTCAAGGCATTTGACAAGAGAACGTATGGCAACCGGTTTTTGCTCATCGTCTCGAACGGCACTTACTGCCAGCCGCTGCTGCGTGTCACCATATGGATATTGCACGCAGAAGGAGAGTCATTGGAAATGGTTTGGGGATTCAATGAACAGAAACCAGAACGGTCTTCAACGGAATATACTTTCAGGTCACACCATCGCTAACTAGAAACTCATGACGAAACTCGAATTGCTCCACTCGGCCACTCGGAACAACCGGTTCGTGCACAGCAGATGCATCCCCACCTCCAACTGGAACTTGAATTGGAGCGGAAACTTTGATCTCATGCTCGGGTGGAGATGCAACATGACGTCGGGAAAGCTTTCCACTTTGATTCCTGTGCTTCCTCCTGGAAATGGTGCCTGGAAACAAAGAAGAGTTCCATCGATCCATCAAAAGATCCTAGGAAAGGGAAAAAAACGAAAGAGGCCCTCCATGCAATGCAAAGAGAGAGAGAGAGAAGAGAGATGGTTGGCTATGGAGGACGAACCTTGAGAGACTTGGTAGACAAGCTCAATCCAGAGTGTGGCTTGTTCGCATTGTACCTCAACCCATTGTGGCTCCATCGCAAGAGCCTCCACTCAAACACCGCGGTGTTCCCAGACCCGCCAGCACTGATCATCTCCCTCTCCGTGGATTCCTCGAATTCCACCCCCCAGCTCCTCTCGCCACTGATCGTCACGGGCCCAATCAAATCTGAGCGCCAATCTTGTTAGCACTGCTCCTCGTCCTCGTGCTCCCGCTGCTAGATCCACCGCCGCGATCGCTCCTGGGCGTGTAGAGCGGGATCGCGACGGCGCTGGAATCGCCCAGCAGCGGCTCGATCGAGAATCTTATCCGGCGGGGGTAGAACCCAGCGCGGCCTCGTTCTTGAGCAGCACGCCCACCGAGAGGGTCTTGATCCGGAGCTCCACATCCACGTTGGCGGGCGTGATCCGGACGCTGGGCTCGATCGCCAGTGAGATTGCCACGCGCTGCTCGCGGACTTTGTGCTGGATCGCGGCCGGGATCGCGATGCGTACCTGGGGGGAGCTGGAGTTCCTGGTGTCGAGCTGGATGCAACAGCACGGCCACTACGATGATCCGTCGCCATCGCCGGCGATGCGGTAGAGTGGATGCCCGGCATTACGATCGTCTGAGGAGGATAGTGGCGGCGCTGTGTAGTCGATCTGGGGAATAGAAGCAGGGAAGAGGAGAGAGGAGGGGGATCCAGCGGAGGAAGAATCGATGACTAATTTCCTGGTCTTGGGCAGGACGAAGAGGGATGGATCGCTGGGGTCTTGAACGTAGAAGTGTTCTTCTAGGATTTGCTTGGCTATGGCGAGCTGTGATGGATCTTCCTCCCATACCTCGGCATCGCCTAGCTTCACGTCCTTGCCGGATCTACATAGCTCCCGGAGTTATAACACAAAAAAGAGAATATTCTTATAATTTTTATAAAATATAGCATTTAAGAATATACTCGAACATTTTGACTTGGGAAACTTCGCGGCAATCGAAAACATCGTCTACCATTGTGGGCTGTGCCAGTTTTGCTATGATTCAGTTCTATATGACTTCAGTTTTTACTTCTCATGGGTTGCCCAGGATTGACAAGCCAGAAGCCAAATGCCAGCGCCTTCACAATTGCTGGAGATGCCACTAAAAGGAAAATCCACATCAAAGTCACCACGGTCCTGGAAGGATAAATTGACATGCACCAGGTAAAGCTATGATATGCTAGTGGAGTTACTTGGATTTGGACTCTAGTTACAAAAGTTAGCTGCTAGAAGCAACACACTGACGATATTGAGCTGGAGCTCTGCATGATCACAATGCACGCCCTATACAACAATGATGAATTCTGAGCAATCACTAACAGAGAGAAGGGGAGAATTGCTACGAAAACCTTACCGTTGGATGGTCGGAACTGAGCTTGCAAGTATTGTCTATACTGGCCTTTTAGCTACTCGAGTGAGAGGGGACGCTTTCAGTGGAGTGATTTGTACTTGTCCTTGGGAAGTGTCTCAAGAAGATGGGCCAACTGCATTCTTTCTCAGAACTATGCTACATAGAATTCCCAGCTGGAAAGATCTGTTGAATTTTGGGCTTGCAATCACTTTCCTAGATAAATAGCTTCACGAGAGATGATCATCCAAAGTTCGCAACCACCATCCAAGACATCCTCACGACTAGAAGGAAAGCTGAGCAGCGGCTGTTTTAGGCAAGTCTATATTTATACTGAAGGTTTCTCAAATTGATATGGCGCACGTACTCTTGGAGGTACGTTCTAATGTGGAAGGATGGAGATGGCAGCTTAAAGAGATCCACGAGTTGTAGCAAGCAAAAACATAAGCTGAGTCCTAGGAATCGATCCTCCACAGTTGTCCCACAGCTCCAAAGGTAATAGTAGTGCTCTGATCTTGCCAGCAAGTTCAGACCCCAATCTCTCAAGTCAGGATGCAGCTATACTGTTGCTTTGATGGAGCAAGCCAAAGTTTGAACCCATGGACGTGAAATGAGACATGAGCGGCTCTATAGAGATCTATGTTGTTGAGTCCATTTCGAGCATACATGGAAATAAATCTTGCAGTTGGGTCCATCAGGAGCTCACACCAGCCTCGATCAGATCGACCCTAGGGATGCCTTTAATCCGTGATGGATCTGTTTAATCTATCGGACTCAAGACTCAAATTTGTAAGGCAGTTAAGTTTTGCATTTTGGAAGGCAATTTTTTTTTCTTGATGGGAAGGGTGAATTCATTATGCAAGATAAAAATTAACTTATACTTCATATATAGATATTTAAATATAAAAAACACTTTGAATACAATTAATTCAATCACACCAAATTCTTCTTTCCTTCTTTTGATGCAATGTATCATGAATATGTTTCTAGTTGATTTTGTTGTAGTCATCATCACCATTTACATAAATAAATATCAAAACATTTAAAGTTTCAATTTTGAAGTAGTTTTCAACTGATTTTGATAAGAAAATCCATATTCAACATTGAATATTAAATTTAGACTTCCTAATATGTCACTTAGCCTAGTACCATTTAAATTCAAAAATAGTTAACTCTAAATATCCCAAAAATTTTAATTGATTGGAAAAAAGAGTGCAATTTTGTTCATGACCCCTTTCCTTTTATATTTAAACCCTTATAAATTGTCTCTCGAATTTTTCTTTTTAGTTGTTTACACATTGCTCATAGATATTAAAGAGAAAATTTTCCACAATTCCATTAAATTAAGATATGTATTTATTATAGAAATATCATCCTTATATATCTATTTTTTGTTGGCAAATTACTTTGCATAACAATTACAAACTTTTTGAGTTCTCTTTTACATTTTTCCCAATCAATAATAGCATTATAGTAGTTTAGTAAAATATTTAACCATTTATAAGAATTATTACCCAATTCTTCTTTATTTAAGCATTTGAGTAATTCTTTAAGCTGAACAATGTTATAGCATTTAATATACTTATATCCTTTCCCATTTTAGTCAATATATTAACATATAGTTTCTGAACACACTCTTTATTTAAATCTAATCAAAAATTTATTACATTCTAGAATAGGATTATAATCAAAAGCATGCTTATGTTGTTCCCCTTTAACATCTACAATTTTGATAAATCCATCTCTAATAGCCTCTACAAAATTACTCAATTATTTCACACCAAGAGTCTCTTTCAGAAATGTTCTTTTAATATTTTTTAAAGTAACATTTAACTACCCAACAATGCTAGTAATATTCATAGTTTTAACTTGAAAGATTTTATTCAAGTTATTCAATTCCAGAAGTATATCAGCTACCATATGGATAACAAATTACACTATATAATTTATCAAAAGTTAATATATCTTCACATAGGAGAATTGAAATTTTGTAAAAAAGAGTTAGCTTTATGATGATCATTCTCTCTAAGACTTCCCTACAAGATAACCAACATACATTGTAAATTTGAAATATACTTAATATAAGTATATTCATGGTATCTTCTAGAAGCATACAACCATTTATAAATTTAATTTCATAGTTTTTCAATAGCCATAAGCTCAGAAATGCATGCACAACTTCAATAGCTACTAAACTTTGTCTATGAGTTAAACAATGCACTCTAAGCAAATGTAAAATGTATTATTTTAATTTTGTTACTTGATTAAATTGTTCTCCAACCATACCAGAAGCTCTATTAGTTCTAATAGCAACACATTTTCCCTTCTCAAAATTCATCTCTTTTAAAACCTTCTTGGTGGCTTTATATTTACTTACTATCAACTTTAGAAATCAAATTTTATTCAGACTTTTTTCTTTTTCTTGCATATGGAAAGAGATGTATATGATAAGATGAGATTCCAAATTTTTATTAATACTGTCATTCACCATAATAAAAAAGTAAGGATTAGCTTGGCAAAAGTCTTTTCATAACATATTTTTTATACATTTTACAAACTCTTTCCTACTCATAGCATTTATAGAAGTCCTATATTCTATAGTGACTGGCATGTCGGGCCTTCTTATAAACTTGCTAAATTCACAAAAGGATTCATAACTTTTTAAAGGCAATCTCTTTTTCACAATGCAGTACATATGTTGCATTAAGGAAATCAATCTATTCTTGTGCTAATTTTCTTGAGTAGCAACACACTTGGGGATTGATAGCCCCTTCTTGTTCTTTGTTTTCTAAATAGACATAATTAATTGATGTGTTTGGAACTATTATGTTCTTTCAAAGTTGGTTTTTGAAAACTTAAAAAGCCATCTTTACCAAAAGAATTATCCTTTCTCTAGGAATATGCTCTATATTCCATCCTCTGCTTACCTTCAATATCCATCACAAAATACACCTAAAGAAAATTAAATTTCTACTTAGTTTTGAATTCTTTATTTCTCTTCTTATTGGTTAAAGTATTAACTTCTTCTTCTGTTATTAAAAGATCTTCATCCTCTAATTTAATTTCAAGTCTTTCACCAAAAAAGGAATTATGAAACTCTTGTTTTGCCATATTTTGTTGATATATCTTTCTTTTCTCCCTTCCATTAGCAATAGTAAAGAATGCTTCAATCTTATATCATTTCTGTCATTGCTGTTGCTTTCTCATTTATTATTCACATTGACTTCATTGATTGGACACCAAGATATTCTTATAATATTTTTAATAATATTTGATAAAATTTTATCCATACTACAATATACAAATTTGCTTTACCTTGCAAGTAGCAACATTAAAATATTTTTGTACTTCATTAGTGCAAGGTGAAAATTGAACATGTCCTTCAAGTAGCAGGGCAAATTAGAAATCATTTTTCAAATACAAGGTAAATATACCTTTCCATGGTGCAAATTTGAGAGTATATTTATGATGTATAACATCAAAAGAAGGAAAAAAGGATTTTGTGTGATTGAATTAGTTGTATTAAATTTATTTTTTTATATATATATCTTTATATTGGGAAGTATAAATTAATTTTTATCTTGCACAATGAAGGACAATTGTAATATTTATCTTTCCATCGAGAAGGAAAACAATAATTGCCCTACAAAATACAAAAATTAACTACCCTACAAATTTGAGGCCTGCTACCCTCACTAACCTATTTGCATTTTCAATTTGTAAACAACCAAAAGGAACGATTTAAAAGATGATCTATGGGATTTAAATATAGAGGGAAAGAGCCCATGAACAAAAATGCACCCCCGTTTTCAATTGGTTAAGGGTCTTCGGATATTTAGGGTTAAACGTTTTTAGGTTTGAATAATACTAAGTTAGGTGACTTCCCGGGAAGTCCAAACTCAAAAACTTACAAAATTGTTATATTAGGGTACTTTCCAAGATCTCCACAACAAACCTTTTATTAAATTTCACTAGGGTTTATTATACTAGGGTGCTTTCGAGGATCTCCACAACAAACCTTCTGCTAAATTTCATTAGGGTACTTTCCAGGATCTCCACAACAAACCTTCTGCTAAATTTCACTTGTGACTTTGAGATCAATACCAAAACTTGAAGAGCATATCATCATGTCACAAGTCTGGGAAAATAAGAGTGGCTGTAATCAATGTTTCTTTTGACGATCCAGCAAGATCCAAATGCCACTAGCACAAGGAATTGTAAGAATTTCTAAGAACAAAAACAAAACAAGTGACATAATGAAGACTAGATCAGAAAAGGAGGATCATGGACATGTTATTAGAAAACAATTTTAGAATTTGCTACTTACTTTTGTAATCAGTCAAATTTATTAGAATAAGCATTCACAGTAAAATAACTTTTCATCCAAAGAAAATTTATTTGAGTTAGATTCAGTGTGTTAGACTGATGTGATGAACAGCTACATGATACTATTAGCAGAAATAAATCAGGATAAGAAGAGGATGCATCCTAAAACATTATAATCCATGTCTAGGCGTATAATTTATCTTTGGATCAAATTTTGTTGTTTAATGGATTGGTTTGAGAGATTGATCACCTTACAACTGCTGGACAGTAACAATTGGCTTTGCATGGTCATCCTTGACACATGTAACTTTTGAGAACTTCATGTTGGCTTTGGTGTAACTTTTGAAAACTTCATGTTAGCTTTGGTGTAGTGTGGCGAACACAAAACTGCATACAGAAGTTGAACTTGAGTAGATTGTCAGTCAAGCTCAAGAGCTCAACCTCTAGGCAGACAACCTTTGTAAAAGCTATTGATCTCCATGCTAGGAAATCACATCCAGAATTTGGATATTTCTAGATAACTGATATGATTCCAAGGCTCTCTTTCTTTGCTGAACACACAATTCAGCTTGAATATCTCCTAAATATATCAAGCTGTTTACAACTTTTGTAAGCACTAGCTATGAAGGTAATCGAGGTATGGCTTTCCATAGCACCACTTCGCAGAATTCCACCATAGCTGATTGGGAAGACCCGAGGAAGTAGTTTGTCATCTCTTTTCAAAAGTGACATTTAAAGTTAAGACCTTTTGAACAATGGGTTTTCAGGGTTCTAGGCGGAGGGCGGAGCTATGCGCTGGCTCGTCGACTGCATTCGGGATGTGCAGTCGCTAGCGGTGATTTTGCAATACGTCCAGGTAATTTATTGTCCCTTCCATTCATTTACTTCAGGTCAGATCCATCCCAATTTCATCCACTTGTAATCTTCTGTTGTCGCAGTGTGCGCTGATCGGCCCCCTCGGCACACTCTACACTTACGCCACATTGCTAGTGTGTGCCTTGCTTCTCGACATACTTTGGTTTATTTTCTTCTCCTATGAGATCAGGTAAGTTTCTGTTTCTTCTTGGTTTGCTCCTTTCATGTTTTGTTGTTCTTTAATCTAAGAGAGTTGTCCACTCGTGCTTTACAGTGTTTTGTTTCTCCTCGAGAGTTTCCTTATTCTAAGATTCTAAAGAGTTTTCTCTACGTGCAGGTGTTACGGCTGATCTCCACGAATTGTGATCTTCTCGCTGGAGCTTGCACTATGGATGGAGATCATTGGCTTCACGGTCGGAGCTTCTCGGCGCTGGTTTGGTTGCAAACCGGCTAGGACCGTCTCTCGCCATGCATAATCTCGCTAGTTGCTACTAAAGGCTTGTCCAGCCCGCTGCTACTTCCGTTGAGAGCACACTGGTTTCCACTCCCGGGACCGCCAGACAGACATCCATAACCCGATCCTCGGTGGCTCGATCTATGATCCAACATACTACGCCTATATGTTCAAACCTTAGAAAATAAAGAACTTCTTATCATAAAATACTTTGGCCACCATAATAGAAGCAAAATATTCACACCACTCAACCTTGTTAATGTAAGACATAAAATCCCTAAGCCCCAAAGAGGAGCCGAAAGGGACTGATTGTGAAAAACCCTAAACAATGTGGAAAGAAATCTTTAAAACTTGAAACTTGAACAAAGAAATCCACTCCAAACCAAACACAAAACAATTGAGTCCTTTGTTGCAGTAGCAGTAAATCCATTGTTTGCTTCTTTTGCCATTTGCATATGCTTCACCTTCAATAACATGAAGCTCCCTTAAAGGTTCTTTCCTCTTGCCTTCTCTATAGACCTGAGATGGAGTTTGAGATGGATTCCGAGATAGACTTGAGATGGAGTTCAGGTAGACCCGAGATGGAGTTTGAGATGGACCCGAGATGGAATTCGAGATGAAGTCTGAGATAGACTCAAGATGAAGTCCAAGATAAACTCAAAATGGAGTCTAAGATGGACCTGAGAATTGCTCAAGCTCGTCAACAAAGGTGGGATTTTTTCAATCTTCTTCTTTTTTCTTTGTATTGTGATGATCTCGGACACTAACGAAAAGCGTGCTGGCAGAGTATAAGTGCTGTAGAGCAACTTTGCCCTTGTACCCGGCATTAAACTCCAGGACGTGCAAAGCGTTTGCTTTTGTCTCAAGTCACTCCTCAGGAGCTGGTTTTTCTTGCAGAGCTTTGGCAGTTTAATCCATCCTGACATTGGGGAAACAGTTCACGCGGCATTCAAGGACAAGAAATCGACAAAGACGGCAGAGAGACGAAGAAGAAAGCTCGATTTTGGTGTGGCTGGTGGTTCTTTCCTTCCACCCGAATGCTTTGAATGTAATTGGCGACCGAGCGACTGAGATGAGGGGATGGCTGCCTTTGGGGGCGTTGTGGTGTCCGATCCTCTCTTGGCGAGCCAATTCAGGCTGAATGAGCTTTGCTCGCTCAAATCCGAGGTAAAGAACCTGCAAAGTCTCGTTCTTTCTTTCTTTTTCTCAGCTTTTTCGAATCTTTTGGGAGCAGTAGCGACGTGATCACCGCCAAAGAGTTCAAAGATGGACTTTCAAGACTGAAAGAAAGGAGCAGGGCGTCAAGATGAAAGCAGCACCAGAGCTCGTGGAGATGGTAAGCGATACAGAGGTAATAAAAAATGAATCTGTGTGAAAATTCTAAAGTTTCTAGGATATAGAAGAGCTTCTTCGTCTTCCAGCTGAAGAGGTTTTGTTTACATTGGTCAACTACCACCTGCAGAAGGCTGGTTCTCCGAGAGAAATTACTGACTTTTCGTCAGATCTTAAGGTAGAGACCAACAAACTGGAACACTTTAAAACTGACCAAGGATGGGGAAACATACACCGTACTTCTAAACGTCTTGGCTCCTGACAGCTGCAATTTGTCTCTGCTAGATCTCCAAGATCCATACGATAGAGCAAAAGCAGTGCTTGCTCAGGCTGAGTATCAACTGTCTTAAGATAACACTGTGTCTACATTGTATACACCGCCCAAGTGGACCGGTAGGACCGCAACCGGGGAGAGGATATTCTTTCTTTCCTTGTATATTGGAAATCGATACGATCCAACGAACGGGATGGAGAGTACATGCATGCTATTTGTAAATCCCCTATATTATACTTGGGCAAAGAACTCATGTGCTAGGTCATACTCCAATTTGGGTATTTGGTAGATCCAATTTCCTCCAAAGTAATGATGGAATGGCCATCCCAGAAATTTGCGAGAAAAATTCAATTAGGCAAAGGTATATTCAAGAGATTTTTAGGAAATATACTAAATATAATACATATGGTCTATAGGTTGAACAGATTATTTTGGGTTATGTTTTAATAATGGGGTAGAATTTGGGAAGAAGAGTCAGCTTATTAGATTATGGAAACTCTGGTAAGATTAATGCATATGTCTACATCACTAGTTGTGTATTTTTGACTAAGGTTCATGACAAACAGAATGGAGAGGCTTTTGGAATGCTTAGGAGGCCCAAATTTGGTTTGGGCAGGATTTAGGCCCACAGGTTTTGGAACTTCTAGAAGGCAACACTCATTTTTGCAACAACAGTAACACTATTGGTATTGAACAATATAAACCCAGACGATGAATGGGATGTATTATGGGTCATCCATGCCACATATATGGCCAGCATGTATATTTTATAGTCATGTACCATTTGAAATGCATATATGGACGCATGGGTCATTTGCGCAAGTATAATATAGAATTTACAAATAGCACGCCACAAACAGATGATACAAATTACCAAAATAGAATCTAATCTACACACAAGAATATAAGTGTGCAGGAAGGATGGTGGAGGGCTCGTGGTGGAGCGCGGGGGGCCAGGGTTACTGGGAATCACAGGCTCCTCCACGATGATCCGGCGGCGGCGGCGCGGGAAGAGCGGCAAGAGTGGCGGCGGTTGCGGAGAGATGGCGGGGCCGGCGATCATCGCTCGATGAGAGCGAGTTGGATTCCCAGGATCGATTCGCTTGCAAGCGCGTGTGCATCAGATGATGAAGCGAGTGGGCATCTTTGCAAAGGATGTGACGCCCAATTCGTGCGTCACTGTGTGTGGGGTCTCGGATTTGGATGCTGGTCTACGCAGCATCACGTCCCCAATTGGAACGATGTTTGCATGCGGCGATGCCAGAGCGAGTGCCTACGATCATGAGGGAGCTATCAATGCAGAGAAGTGAGAGCTCTTGTGTAAGCTTACTGTGATCCCAGCAGTGCTTGCGCCTTGTCGTTCCATTTTGTGACAAGATCAAGACACTCCTCGGCTCCATCAGAGTAGCGGAACTCTGGATTCCGGTGCTTGTGAGTATTAAACTTGTTAAGCATGGCCTGGATGCTGGTCGCTCCCTTTTCCAGCTTCGCATTCAGCTCTTGCTCGTGACTTCCGATCTGCGACAGGAGATCTTATGATCTTGCCACTCCGCTTGTACCTATGGGCAGAAATAAATTACAAGTACCTCACAGCCAGAGACGTTACATGCGGCTCCGCAAACTTGAATCTTGCTTTTCTGGCCTATCTCTGCCATGAAAGGTATTGAATTTCAGGCCCACCTCGCTGTTGATAAAACTTCTTCGTATTCGGTTTGACAGCCGACAACAGCCTCACTTACGCTGAATTAATTCAGGGTCATGAGCAAGACTCGAGAGACGAGCGGGTTTTTCGTGTGTGGATCAATAGCCTTGGTACAACAAGTATGACAAACTTTGCTATGAACTAATGTTTACCAAGACACAAGTGGAACTGGAACTTACAGGACAAGAGCTTATCATTCTTCTCTGGACTGCAGAACCACGCGTTCTAAATTGGCGGCTCGTGACCAAACACTGGATCGATAATATCCTATGAATTCCAGATGACGAGCAAAACGCGGTTAGTGCGGCGTGATCTTGCTGTGGGATGACATTGGCGAGGTACTTGTTTTTCCAACTTTGTTAATTTGCTTTCGCAGGTGAGACCCAAGGCGGTGATGATCTTGGTAGCCACCGTGATGCTCTGGAATCTGGCCGAAAAGGCTAGAAAGGCTTCTAACGCTGCTGCTGTCCACAACGAGTCTTCTTACAGCCACAGGGACGTGTGACGTGACGCGTCCATAACGTCGATTGCGTGAGCGATCGGGTAAAGCAGAAATGGAGGAAAGAGATCTCTTTGAGCAAAACAACAGGGTTTTCGCAGGCAAGGCTAGCTAATTTCTGGATACGCTGCCAGAGACAATCTGTCCTGCTAAACTCCCATTCAAGACACTAGTACACGGTAAGTTTATATCACCAAACTGGATATTGGGGAAGAACAGTGGGTCTACAAGAAGCGATAGACAGTATGACAGTCGGACTTGTCACTCACCGTCTGTGACAACAAACTGTCGAGAAAATTCGACTCTCTCGCTGGTGCAATTGGCTTCGCGGTAGATGCAGTTGCTTCTCGTGTACCAGACGAAATGCATCTCGGCCTCGAGACGAAGCTTGAACCGGAGCGGAGACTTGGATGGCATGCTTGCGGGCAGATGCCACACAACGATGGGAAAGTCATCGATATTCACAATCGTGCGTCCTCCTCGCAATGGCGGCTATATGGATCACACGCAGATGAAAGAAAAAGAGTAGAAGCATTCACCTGGAGGAAGCTGAGGCCAGAGTATGGTTTCAATGGATTATACTTCATCCCATTGTGATTCCAGCGAAGGAGATTCCACTCGAGCTCGGCGGTCTTCCGTGGATCTCCAACAGTGATGGACTCGCACTTCATTGGCTCTTGAAGTGATCGCCCCCATGTTTTTTTTAATCTGAGAGGCACTGGCCATAAATCGAATCGAGCTCCAATCTCGTTGTCGCTGCTAGTGGTGCGCGTGCTGGAATTGGCACGGGAATTGTAGTCATAGATAGCAATGACAGAGCTCTTCATCACGTCAAGCTGTGGATCGATCCAGAGTTTGATGCGGTAGGGGTAGAATCCCAGGGCGTCGGAGTTGATGATTACATCGCTGTCGCCCACTCCCACAAAGAGGTTCTTGATCTCCAAAGCAACTTCGAAGTTGGCACAGCTCTCCCGTACGTAGGGCAGGATCACCATGGCAATGTCCACGAGCTGATGGCTCTTGGACATTCCATTAGGAAGATTAAGGCATAACCGGTCGAGCTGTGGCGAGTCGGATGGAACCTTTGTGTTGATTTGAAAGCACTTGCATTTCTTCCAGGAAGATTCATAAATTGGGCAATAAATCATGTTGCACATTGAAATCTATCATCTGAGCCGGGGATTACATACTATATATAGACAACATATAAATGAATGAGTGACGTTTCGCCGGACTTAACATAGTTGACTGAGAATGGTGGTGGCTTCGTTTGTGTAGTTTATATTTTAATATTCATGGTCGTGTACCTTTAAACCTGTTATTCATTACTACAATTTAAACTTGGAATCTGGAAACAGGATTGAGGGCCACCGACAAGATGCGAAACCACGAGGAATCAACAGATGTGCAACACAGTAGGTCAACGAATATAGGGAGTTTTGGCTCGACGATCCCACCACACAACCAGCTGGATTGAACAATGCATTTATGCAGCTCTTGGGTCGACATCGACAACGTACTGAGAAGCAAGGGAAGTGCCATAGTTCAACGGTAACATGTTCAAAGTCTTTCCATGAGAAGTTATTTTACTGGAAGAGTTTCCAATGAACACTTTCAGGACGGTGGAAACTCGTGATGAAACCTCGCTAGTCGCTCGGAACAGCCGGATCGTGCCCACAAACCACAGCAGATGCTTCTCCACCTCCAACTGGAGCTTGAATTGGAGCGGAAACTTTGATCTCATGCTCGGGTGAAGATGCCACATGACAACGGGAAAGTTTTCCACTTCGATTCCTGCGCTTGGATTGAGGCCGCGTCTTGGGTATCCTCGCGCTCCTTCTCGCTTGCGATATAAAATGCAAGCTGCTGTATCGAGTCTTTGGGCTACGCAAGACAGACACGGTACTGCATGAGAGGACAAAAATGTAGAGTTCCTGGATTGCTTAGGATTTTCCCGCCCCTTGTTTTTGCAATCAGTGACTGGGGAAGCAACAGCAATCTCTGCTGCTGAGATAGATCCAGGACGTATGGCTGTGGGAGGCTTGCCGAGTTTTCAAATGGTTATTTGAATTAGGTCAATGCTTCTTCGACCAAATAGCGGCGATGGAGCTGTTAATGTTCTCGCTATCGCAGCCATGGTTGTGGCGTATGCCGAGGTCGGGAATCTCAAGCAGGCAATGATTCTTTGAAGATGAATTGCCTAACGAGACATCCTTTTCGTCTGGTTCTAATACCAGAAGTAAAGCTTCTCAAGGGTGGAGAAAATTCGTTCCAATGTATCCAGACTTTGGATCAGCATTTTCACCTCGACATCGATCACTGACTGAAGCCATCTATCTAAATCCAAACATCTCATACTCTTTTCAAGGCATTTGACAAGAGAACGTACGGCAACCGGTTTTGCTCATCTACTCGAACGTGCTGCCAGCCGCTGCTGCGTGTCACCATATGGATATTGCATGCCGAGGGAGAGTCTCCGAGTTCTTGAGCTCTGGAACATATGGCATGCTCGCAATCAGCCCTTTACATTAAGCTGCCCAGCTCGAGCAAGACGATCAACAGTGCATTGGAAATGGCTTGGGGATTCAATGAACACGAAGTGAAACCATCTCCAACGGAATATACTTTCAGGTGACGGTGGAGATCACACCATCGCTAACTAGAAGCTCGTGACGAAACTCGAATCCCTGGCTGCTCCACTCGGCCACTCGGAACAACCGGTTCGTGCCCACAAACCACAGCAGATGCATCCCCACCTCCAACTGGAACTTGAATTGGAGCGGAAACTTTGATCTCGGGTGGAGATCCCACATGACGTCGGGGAAGCTTTCCACTTTGATTCCTGTGGAAATGGTGCCTGGAAGAAAAAGAGAGATCAATCGTTCTTCAAGGATATGGTTGGCTATGGAGGACGACGAACCTTGAGAGACTTGGTAGGCAAGCTCAATCCAGGGTGTGGCTTGTGCGCGTTATATGTCGCGGCATTGTGGCTCCATCGCAAAAGCCTCCACTCAAACACTGCCGTGTTCCCGGACTCCTCCACGCCGGCACTGATCATCCCCCTCTCTGTCGATTCTTGGCATTCCATCCCACTGATCGACACGGGCCGCGCGCCAACTTGTCCCGCCGCTGTCGCTAGCTCCGATCCTGGGCGTGTAGAGCGGGATCGCGACGGCGCTGCGATCGCGCAGCTGGGGCTCGATCGAGAATCTAATCCGGTAAGGGTAGAAGCCCAGCGCTGCCTCGTTCTTGAGCAAGTCCTCCGAGAACACGCCCACGGATAGGGTCTTGATCCGGAGCTCCACGTCCACGTTGGCGGGGGTGATCCGGACGCTTGGCTCGATGGCAAGCGCGATCGCCACGCGCTACTCGCGGGCATTGTGCTGGATCGCTGCCGGGATCTGGTCGGGGAAGCTAGGTTCTTGGTGTCGAGCTGGATGCAATGGCACGACCGCCGCGTATAGCCGCCGAAGAGGGGATAATCTCGATTGTGCGAGGAGGATCGTGCTGCCGGCGCCGCGTAGTCGATCTGGGGGATGGTAGCAGGGAAGAGGAGAGAGGAGGAGGATCCAGTAGCGGCGGAGGAAGGAATGGAGGACGAATTCATCCTTGCGGACGTCTTGGAAGCCGAGGAGGAGGATTTTAGTGGCGGAGGAAGAAATGGAGGACGAATTCTTCCTGGTCGTGGATGTCTTGGAAGCCGAGGAGGAGGATCCAGTACTGGCGGAGGAAGAACTGGAGGACAAATTCTTCTTGATCACGGACAAATTCTTCTTGATCACGGATCTTGAAAAGCAGAGGAGGAGGATGATCCAGTTGCGGAGGAAAAAATGGAAGACGAATTCGTCCTCGAGGATCTCTTGGATTGGAAAAGCGTGGAGAGGAGGAGGATCCAGTAGAAGAATTGGAGGACCTCTTGGAAAATGGCACAATTTCGATGATCTTGGGCCGGATGAAGAGGGATGGATCATCTTGAATGTATGATTGATCTTCTAGGATTTGCTTGGCTATGGCGAGCTGTGATGGATCGTCCTCCCATACCTCGGCATCTCCCAGCTTCACGTCCTTGCCAGATCGGCGCAGCTCCCGGAGCTCCTCCATGGAAAATTTTCGTTTGATATCGATCAACAACTATCGATCGATCGATCTGGATTCCGGAAGAATGGGTCAACGCACACTAAAGCAATGCCGTCGTTTTGTTTGGAAAGATTTTCTTGGGAACATCGTGCAAAGCGAGCATCACGAGACAATGAAACATACAACCTTTAGCAAATCGTTGAAAATATTCAACCTTTAACATTGAGAATCTCCAATTGATCTTCCTAAAACGAAGCTCTCGCTCTATCAAACATTCTGTTTCTCTACAAGCCCTTCCTCGGAGCCACTGTTCTGGCTGTTACACTTTGTCACGAAGCGGTGGTAGTAGCAAAATTGCGCAAGAATCTGCAAAAACACCGTCAAGGAAGAACATCGAAAACAGAAGAAAAACCATACGAAAAAATCCAGAATAACGCAAACAGCAGCGTCCACCAGCCATGGCATGTTGGGCTTCAACTTGGTCCAATCCGTGCTCCGGACGAGGATGCTGCAACCACAGCACAAAAAAAAAAAAAAACAATGAATCCCAACGAACTAAAGCTCATTCACCTTCCAACGTATGTAGCATTTCCCATTAGCGCGCAGAAGAACATCATCGGATTGAGACCCTGGAAAAGTCGCAACTTTAGAGAAACAAAACTTAGAAAATGATAGAAGATTACCTCCACTGTTCCTCTCGTAATCTAGGAAGACAAGAAAAAATCAACTTCATGTCAGACCAAAAAGAAAGAAAAAGAAGAGAGAGAGATCACACATTGAGCCAGATTTGAGGTACCCTTCCACCCATGTAAATCGCGGCCATTCCCCACCCGAGCATCTCTCCAGCTCTACTGTGACTTCCAGAGTCCTGCAAGAAAAAATCTCATTCCATCACCAGAAACTTCACTGGTAAATCGAGTTTTTCACCCCGAGAGAAACTTCAGGGGTGAATCTTATCTCTCGTACCTGCAGGAGGCGTCTCGCGCTGCTGAAGACGACATGACCACCAGACGAGGACCTAGCTTGCGACTCCCAACGAGAGTGTAATGCATAGCCACCAAACATCATCAAACTAGCAGCCACCTTTCCACCGAAAAAGAAAAAGATACGGAAAAGTTAGAGAACGAACAAAACAAACCAAAGAAAGGAAGGAGTCTCTGGAGCTTACTGATCTGATCATCCTGGGCTCTGATTTTCCCAGATGCGACGCGGCAACAATCTGGGCCTCGACAGCTTGGAGATTGGACAGAGATGGATGAGAAGATAAGTAGTCCCCTCTCTTAACACCTGAGGTGGATAGATAAGAACCAGCTGTGGGTGTGTGGCTTCGCGTCAAGGATCTCGCAGATCTGTGCAAGGATCACACGTTTAAAAACTTAGTCCTTAGCCATGAAACAAACAAACAAACAAACAAACGATCGGGACTAGAGCACTGACGTGTAGTAGAACTGTCGAGGACTCGGGCTTGGAACGCTTATGGAAGATATCGGCTGGCTCGTCACGGGGGTCACCGGTGTCTCTTGCGCTCGCCTTGCCTGTTTCTAGAGTTTATTTTATTTCGATTAGCAGTGATCGAGACAGAAAAACTATAGTCCTGTTCTAATTGAAAAACATATAAGATGCTAGATCTTTACCTCTGGAGGGATCAAGGGCTCTTCGATGGAGGGTGAGTCAGGCCTGTGGCGTTTCGCGATCTGTCCGTAATAGATTGTTTGAGCGACGAGGACGAGCGTTGTCAAGGTGTAAAGCTGCCAGCGCCGAGAAACAAAGCGGTGATTAGTTAAAAATGGAACGCTGTTACCAGTGCCATGTAGAATTGCGTTGGGAGCTGCGTATTGGATGTCCAATTCAGGGAAGAAAACAAACGATCGTCAGTAGCAAAACCGGGAAAAAAAAAAAAATCCGATGGAGATGATCCCTGACTTACAGTTGCTGGCTCGAGTAGACACCCCGCGATATTGAAAAAATCCCTTCACGAGTATAAGATGGGAGAGTTAATGCGTTTGATCCAATCCAAGCACACACGATCGAGGAGAAAGCAAGCGATGCATTAAATGAGAGAACCGGCAGCAAGAAAACAAAGATAGAATCTCTCCACCATCTCCACACTGGGAACCAAAGAGAAAAAGAGAGGAGAGAACGAAAGGAATGGCTTACCCAACGACCCAAGTCATGAGAAAGAGAAGCGAGACACCCTCGGTGGATTTCTCCTTGTAATTCGTGATGATCTGGGGCACCTCGGCAATGCCCCAGCTCAAAACGCTGATGAGCCCCAGCGAGAAGGAGACTCCATCTTTCACATCGCACACGCAATCCTTGAGATACCTAAAAATCCACTGCGAGCAGCCGCTGGCGGGGCACTCGCGAGCTATGAGCAACATTTCCCCCGGCGCCAGCATGACGATCCAAAGGATTTTGGGATCGATCGATCAGATAGGGGCGCGATCGGATTGTAGGATCGATGAAGGGAGCGAGCAATTGGGGAAGGGGAGCTGGGATGGATCAAGCGGCGACACCAGAAATCGAGGAAGGCGCGCGCATGCAGGGCGCTCACCACCGCCCTGGCGCGGCGCCTCAAAAGAGAGAATTTGGCCAACCAAGAGAGAGGGGTATATTCCCAGAGAATCTACCAAGTGCATATTCGTATGCTATCACATGATTTTGTCTGGGGCACTATTCAAATACAAGATCGTATGTTTTTTTGCGACGTAGCTAGGACAAAGGATCTTTCTAGTACCACCAAGACAATACCATAGCAAAATGTGACTACATACATACTTTTCTTCTGAACTCCACTAAATCTTCATTTTAGAACTGATAACATTACATTTTAATTTAATGGTCCTGTGCATAACTATAAACATGTATCTATCATACAGTCTATTTAGTTTTGGTTGATACCATGTTATAAATTATATTGCCTTGCTCGATTGATTTATCAATTTGAATGCACAGTATTGACCACTAGGGCATTTATTTGACATAATGAAATGTTTATGCAAAGTTTTCAAAGAAGAAAAGTGTAAATGCAAGAGTTTAGTGAGGAGATTCTCACATTCTTCATTGCTCAAGGCTTAAAAAAATTTGGAAATGGGAATAAGCCCAAGTTTACTTGATATACATATTATCATATACTAGAATATACTTAGAAGATAAATATGTTTATAATATATAAATATAATACTAATTTAAATACATGTTATCATAAAATATACTGAAATATAATCCTCAATCTACATCCATGGCACATTCAAGTTAATATGACAAATCTTCAAAGACTAAAAGAATCATTGGGGAAATTTGAAACAAGAGCTCTGCAAATTCTGGACGAATAGAGAGAGCTTTGGAAGGTTAATTAATCTAAATGTATTTCAAGCTATAGTGTTGATTTGTAGTGATATTGGTAATCTTCTACTGATGTGTCAAACGCTAGGAGCTAATGTGTGCAATAGCAACCATTTTGTCTTATCTGGTATACTTATCTAGTATGCATCAAAATATTCATGAAAATCCTTGCAATATATATAAAATGGCATTGTGTTCCCATAGTTTAAATAGTCATCCCATAAGAAATGAATATGGCATGGGTTTGAAATAGGGTGGAAATAGTTAAAGTGTGGTTTAATCCACGTAGCAGCTTAGTTGAGATTTAAGGAATCTTTGGGAATTTAGTAGAAGAATCAAGAACAAGGAAATTATGAAGGTGTTGGATGGTTCAAAAAGATCATCAACAAAGCAAGGAGGTGGCAGAAGTTTAGGATAATAATCCAAAATTCTAGTAGAGGGAAGGCATCATAAACATTATTGGAATCTTGGACTTGAACAATAAAAGGGTGAGGATGGAGCAATGGAAAGAAAACTGAGCCTCACCACTTGGACAATCATGTCTTGTGAATTAGTGTGTTTTTTCTTTTAGAGAGGAGAGGGTGATTTTCAAGAAAATCTCCTTATAACTTGTGAAGTACTATGAATACACAGTTGTAGTAACAATATAAATGTGTTGAAAAAAGTTCTAGAGTGTCTAGAGAGGATTTCAAGCTCAACCATCTTTCTAGTGTTCTAAAAAGAGAATTTTTGAGTTGCTCATAAAATAATGAAACAAAGTATAGCAAAAGTGTTAGGAATGATCTCTAATAAATTATAGTAGCCATAAAATTTTCTTAATGGAAAAAAATATCTCATCACCTTCTTGGGTGAGTTGGGTCAAAGGATCTCAATATGGATTAATAGTGTTTCTAAATATATTTTAGAGTTATGAGAGTGTGGGAAAGAATTAGAGGCTAACTCCAACATGATTGAGAAGCTAAAAGAGTGACGGAATCATTGAAAAGGCCACAACAAGAATTATTGTTTTTAGTAATTAAATAACTATTACTAAACACTATGCTATTTAAGAATTATTTATGTCGCAAATGTGACTTTGGGTATCAAAAATTACCTATCATCTAGTTTTTTTAGATATTCTTTCTTTACTGCCATGATGGCAAGAGGTCAGTATTGTTGAACCCTTTTTTAGTTTCCACTCAAGCTAGTTGAGAAATTAATCTTCATATGTACACTTGACCAGATGAGCATAAGGACGGAATTCCTAAATGCTATTAGTCAAGCATACATGACTTGGTTAAAGAAATTCATTCGTTGACTTACACTTGCTAGTGTTGAGAACTTCCAATTGCTATTTATAAAAAGTACTTAGATTTGCTAATTTATATTTATGGAATGTAGAGATTATCCTAAACACAATGGTGTTTGTCCCGTGTCCAAATTCACAATCTAGCAACATTCTATATTTAGTAAGTTTTGAGTTAGTCCCAAAAACTAACTCTTGGTACTAAGAGAAGCTAAGGGTGAAAGCCCAAAGTGTGCATTCCTCGAGCGGGTGGGAAAGGGGTTGTGGGTGGTTCCAAATGTATAGTAGGGATAGTGGGTAAGTTGATTAACTTGAGGTATAGTTTAGCTTTCATTTACATGCTTATCTTTGTTTTACATTTGACTTGGGTTTAAGCCTTAATTCCATACTATGCTAGTTGGTGGAGTACTTATATCCTTGCATTAAGCCATCAATATGTTAAAGGGGTTGTAGGGGGTTCCAAATGTATAGTAGGAATAATGGGTAGGTCAGGTATGGCTAACCAACTTGAGGTATAGTCTAGCTTTTACTTATGCCTATCTTTGTTCTATATCCAACTTAGGTTTAAGCCTAAGTTCTAAATTATGTTAGTTAGTGGAATACTCATATCCTCATGTTAGGCTATTAGTATGAAATAGTGCTAAACTCTGTTTGGCTTTGTTTTCCATATTAATCTTAGCATTGGAATGATAAATGTTCTAGAATTGTTCCAAGTGGTTCCATGCTCTTATTCTTTCACTCCTTGGGTTTAACACTTAAGAGTTATTCCATGCTTTAGTTTTATTGTTCTTTAAGTCCATGTTTAGGAGTTTGGCTCCATTCATTCATTTAATGGCCCAAGGCCCTGAAACTCAGGTTCTGCTCCACTATCCTTTGGACACATGGCACTTAGAGGGTTTAGATTCTACTTCGTGGTTATCTTATGGTAAATCACCATAGGATAAAGGGTGAAAAACCATATTTGCTACAATTTATGAATCAATCACCATTTTTTATAGTCATTTAGGAATCACCTATTTAGGAATCCAATTATTTAAGAATCCAACTATTTAGGAATCAATCACTATTTAGAAACACAAGATGCTATGAAAAATTTCATATGACTATCAAGTAAATCCACTAATCCTGTGGCAATTGCTGACTTTTAGTATATTTACTTTGAACAGTATGCAAAGGAGAAGAGAACCAAGATGATATGTTTGAACTATACAATAGTTTAGCTAATAAAGGTTTGAATATTCACAAATACTTTCTTAGATATATACACAAAGACAATAATCACTGGGATTCTAACAACCTTGATAACCTACAAAAAAAAAATGACACCCTAACTATGAAAGGTAGCTTTTCCTCTTTTAAGTGGTAGTGAATATACCTAGAATATATTTAGATATTCTAGAATATTTTATTTTTTAATTCATTTAGATTAATCTTGTATTTATAATTATAAACTTTCTAAATAGGAACATGTTCATAATTATTGATTAATTATATTAACTAAATATAAATTGCAATATTGCAATATGAACACTCCTCAGCATCTAATAGACCAACACCAGGAACAACATTTTATCCAGATTAGAGGGATGTCTCACAAGCATCGCATCTAAGATGCTTGTCCAGTGCCACTACCTCCTCTTCATGTGGCTGAGCTGTTCTAGAGATGAACTTGAACACTAGAGCATAACCAATATCTCTTAAGATGGAATTCTTAACAACACCATCAAACCCATCCTTTGGTTTCAAGATCTTAATTGCGTTTGGGATGGGTAGCATGGTATGCCTCAATTCCACAAATAAACTACCCAATACTTAGAATTGTAAATTAACAATTATGCTTTTCGTTGAATGAATAGTGTGTCTTGTTTGTTTAATGATAAGAGACAAAGACTACCTTACAATTGTAGTATGTTTGAAGCAGCAAGTTCATGTAGCAGATTGCACCTTAATTCTTAGATAAAACCAGTCTCTTTTTTTGAATTGTAAACCCAAAAATCCATCTCCTTCCAAACATTTATGTCTGCCTCTACAGCCTCTATAAGTTTGTGAAGTGACATAAAAGCTCGAGTATTTATACATCTCAACATTAAATCCTGACTACTCTTTGGCAGTAGTAGCTTTGTGCATACAAAGCTTTTGCTCAAACTGGCAATCAGATAAATTGCAATCAGTCCATAGGGCAAAGTTGCAGAATATGGAACATCAAGGTAGATGGCTAGATGCTGACATTATTTCCTTCCTACAAGCCATAAAATACTCACCTATCACACAAAGGAAAAGAAAGGAATAAAGCTCATCACACATGTACTAGATGTTCCTATTAGAGCATTGCTCCCTTATAAAGTTTGAATGTGTTCTTTTGTTATAGGACAAAGTTTTCCTATAAAATCTGTGGAGTAAAAGAGGAAGAGTGAATACTTCCATGAAACATTTTCAGACATGAATATCAAAAACCAAAAAAGAACTCCACCACAACTTGACATACTTTGCCATCAAGGTCACAATCCTGGCTGTGCAATCTCAAAAGTTATATATTAATAAAAATATTTGAAAACAAAAGCAAACCAAGTGTTGCTCTCAACACTTTTTTTCATATTATACATATAATTCCAAAAGCTAGCATAGACATTCTGTCCCCATAGGAATTCACTAGTAGACAAGATTAGTTTTTCATTATAATTGTCATTCTCTATACACATTGTCCCTGGGCCACCAACCTAATTTTAGAGGTGGCCTTCCTCACTTTGAGGAGATATTCTGGCTGCCAATATCATGAAGTGTTATGTGCCAGCATTGGGAAAGAGCCGTGTCTATCATATCCCAAATGTTAGTAATTGTCTTTGAAAAACCAATCTCAAAACATGACGAGCATACAAGCACAAGGCAAACTTTGCAATGCCATCCGCTTGATGCAAAACAAGTGAAGACCCTAGTGCATGGGAGTCATCTTCACATGATATATATAATACATATTGAACTTTCTAAAATGCTTGAACCTGGTTTTAAGCTTTCAAATGTCCTGATGCCAATTGTTTGTTATTAAACTTTACTGTTTCTTCCAAACCACAAAGTTCCACAAAGTTGGAAAGCCACAAACAAAAGTGGAAAAGCCATAAATAGATATGGAAAAGCCACACCTGATACTGGATCCGGGTGGCACTTGGCAAGTTTGGATAATAGTGGAAATTCCTAAAAGACAAGCCAAAAATAAAGGAACTCCAGTCCAATGTGAAATAATGAAGATTCCTCTTTCAAATGCAAGATGCAGACAAAGCTAGCAAAAGACATGACTGTGGGATGGTTAGATAGTACACCTGGGTTTTTTCAAGAAAGTGAATGGCAGACTTTGCCTTGCCCTTGCTCCTGCTCTTGAGAACATCAGATGGACAAGGAGAAACCTTGGTGTTGGAATCCCAGAATGGTTTGCCATCACTGATGACTGTGATTAATTCATCTGCATCACCCCCATCCTGGACTTCTTTGTATTCGTGCAGTAGTTGCCTATATCTGATGCCCAGAATTGGAGTATTTCCGTTTTTTGCCCCATGCTAATTATTGCTTCTGTTCAGGTGGTTAAGACCCATGCGGAGATTGTGAACTACCCTGTCAGCTACCTCGCTCACCATTGCAGATCACTTGAACTCCTTGTCAATGCTTGGAACCCTTGAAAGCTTTTCAACTCGTCTTGTGGAGAGTACGGTGGTACTGGAGTGTTTGTCCGGCAAGCTATTTCCTCTTATCTCGATGCCGAGGATCCCAGGCTTGGCTGCAAGCTCAATCGCCCACCACTCGATCATCAGCTCCGCAACAATGATAACGAGCTCGTCGAGTTTCCCTGGATGATCACTGTGGGGTATGACTACTTTCCGGAGGTTTCAAGCAAGAACTCGTGCTTGCAAAACTCTAGCTGCATACTTTACCGAATTGACGAGTGCTCCCAGGTTTTAACGATGTGGAACTCTTCAACGCTGTCCAGTATGTTTGACTCCTTGTACTCCACCCCATTCTTAAAGATGAGCATGGCCGAGATCTCAAGGATACCTGAAGTTCCAAGCAACAAAAGAGAAGAGAGTGGAAGATCGTCGAGTAAGCGAAAAATTTTAAGAAAACCATGGCCAGCGGCTTATGTCGTTGCTGCCATTCTTCTAGTAGCTGCCGCTGTCATGGTGCTGGCGGTATGGAAGTTTTACAAGGCCAAACGTTTACGCGCCGGGCAATCTGAGACAATGGGGAATAGCTGTATCATCCAACCAGAGTTTGAGAACTCTCCACGGTACTTCAAGTTAAAGGAGCTGTGCGAGATCGCTAGCAACATCGAGAGAAAACTTGACGAGGATTTAGCACTGTTTTCGCGGGAGCTCTCCAAGGTGGTGGTCAAGAGATTGGAGGCTGCAAGGCAAGGGCTCAAGCAGTTCATGGCGGAAGAACCATTGGAAGCGTCCGTCACCAGAACCTGGTTAAGTTGCAAGGCTATGGAGCTCACGGCCAGCACTACTACCGAGTTTGTGGAATATCTGGCTCTTTACTAAGATCGATGAAGCAGCAGGCACTGAGATGGGAGAGGAGATGGAGGATCGCCGCGGATATTGCCCGAGGCCTGGATTATCTTCACGGAGGTTGCAAGGATCAGGTCCTCCACCTCGATATCAAGCCGCAAAATATCCTCCTGGATGCAAGCTTTGGAGCCAAGATTTGTGACTTTGGACTCGGTCGAGAGAGTTGATCACGAGAAGAACTCTGTCAGCACGGTCATGCGAGGGACTCCCGGATACATGGCTCCTGAGTGGCTCCACTCAGGGGTAGGCGGCTTTGGATCGTTTTGCTGGAGCTTGTGAGTGGAAGAAAGGTGGTGGCTCTCCCATCAAGCGCAGTGATCACCAGTCCAGGAGAAGATGGACTGATCATGAGTTCTTGCTGGGAACAAAAGCGTTTGAGCGGAGTGACCTGCTGCTCGATAACATTGATAGAGGAGGATCTGAGCGAGCAGCGAGCGAAAGAGATGGTGATTGCTGTGCGCTTGCCACGAGCAGCTCCAAAGGCCGTCCATTGGAGGCGCGCTAAAGATGTTAGAAGAGGTAGCAACGTGACAAAGTTTCTATGGTGCCACGCAATCACCGGGATTAGGGTTCTTCCCACAATGGGAGCGGGAGACGATGGCGCAGGCGGGGTCGTGGAGCTGGCCAAGACGATCATGCTGCCCTACTTGCAGCGCGCCGACGAGCTCCAGAAGCACGATCCGCTGGTGGCGTATTACTGTGAGTGTCGATTGAAATCTAGCAGGGATTTCTCGCTAAAAACGCTTGGCTAGGTCGGTTGTATGCTATGGAGAGAGGCCTCAAAGTTCCAGCGAAGGAGCGGTCTAAGACCATGAACGCGCTGCTTTTGTCGCTGATGAATCAGCTCGAGAAGGTAAGAACGAAGGAAGTTCCTTTAGTGCTGAGCTCTATTCCTTTGTTTAGGATAAGAAAACCGTGAAGCTCAGCCCGGACGACAACTTACATGTGGAAGGATTTGCCTTGGGTGTTTTCTCCAAGGCGGACAAGCAAGACCGGGCTGGACGAGCAGACTTGTATGTGTGATCTATTTTCTTTGTGCGGTCTCTCAGCTTTTTTTTCTTTCGATTGTCTAGAAACACTGCGAAAACTTTCTACGCATCCAGTATTTTCTTCGAGATCTTGACGCAGTTTGGAGATCTCCAACCCGAAGTAATTGCTTTTCCCTGCTTTTTGCTTCTCCAATGAGTATTGCATTAACGTTTTCCAGGGGCATTTGTAGATCGAGCAAAAGCAAAAGTACGCCGTTTGGAAGGCGGCTGATATCCGGAAGGCCTTGAGCGAGGGGCGAAAGCCCGAGCCTGGACCACCCGGTGGTGATGCCGGCTTCTCACTCGACGACGTTTTCTCCGAGGTGAGGCTTTTCTAGCTCGTGCTTTTTTATGTTCTTAAGAATCTGTGTTTCTCCGCTTTGGCAGCAAGAATTACTCACTGGAGAGACACCTCGGGCTCCTTCACCACCAGTCAATCCCAAAACCAGTATCGACCACGCTACAAGCACAGCAGCCTATTACTCCTCGTCAGCTCCAGCTCCAGCTCCATCTCAACTCGATCATACGCCGCCGCCACCACCACCACCACCACCACCACCGCCGCCGCCGCCGCCGCCGCCACCGGAGACTTCCTTCTACAGTAGCAACTCGGTGGAGCATTTCCAAAATGCACCCGAGCACTTTCCTCAGTCTGACCGCTGGGAAACTTCTCGGACAAACGACTATCCCATGGACAGTGGCTACCCCTCCGCGACGTATCCCTCATCCGGTTTCTACCCGAGTTCATCGGCACCGTTTTCTCAGCAACACCCAGGATCCGGAGACTACCACTCGCCTCCATCGTATCCGTGCTTCACTCAACCTGGTGGTGGGTCATTCCAAGCTCCGACGATCAATCCGGCTTCTTCTTATCAGCAGGCTCCAGCAGCGGCAGCAGCAGCGGCGTATCAGCAGCAGCCAGTGTACGAGCCGCCGCCACTGCCGAGGACCTCGAGTGCTCCACCATTGCCGGAGCTGGAGAAGAACTACAAGCCTCCACCGGAGAAGATAACCGAGGCACACAAGGCATCCAGGTTTGCAGTGAGCGCTCTAGCGTTTGACGACGTCCCCACCGCAATCAGCTATCTCAGGCGCTCGCTCGAGCTCCTGACCTCTCCCTCGGCTTCCTGATGGTAATGTTAAAAACCTTTCTTTCTTTCATTAGTTTTCTTCAAAATCTAAAGCTCGATCATCTTTCGAAGTTCTCTACGGTCAATTTTGGTCTTCGTCAACTTTCGTCTTACCTCTCAGTTTTAATTTTACTCAGGAAGTCATTCAATCCAAAAGGATCCGATGAATCCTTCTCAAATTCAACCGGCTTGTCTCGTGATAATCCTCCTAGCTCCTCGTTAATACCATCTTTTTTTGGCCTGTGCAAACCACCCAAGCTTGGATGGAAGAGCCCCTTGTCATACACATTGTACACACTGTCATCGCCGCCATAGCCAGAATCCATGCCTTGCTCCTGGTTAAACAATCGCTGATCATACACCAGCTCACCACCCTTCGTGACACTAGCCATGGATCCAAGGGCAACCTTCTCGGAGATATCCCTCTCGCAATCCCTCACAACTTTGCTTTTCGAAGATTTCCTCAAACAAGCTTCTCGCTCGCGTTCCCTCTTCCGCTCGCCGCGAATCACATCCCTCTCTTGCCTTTCCTCGTCTTCTCGCTCCTCTTGTTCTTCCCTCAATCCACTATGACTTCTTTCCGTTCTCGCTCTTTCAGCGAGCGATCGAAGCTCCTGCTCTCTTTTACTCTGTTCCTTGAGATGGATCTGTGACCGCAACAGTACGGCCTCCCCCGACTTATTCTCCGCACCGTGGAGAGCCTCAGAGAGGTGGGCAAACCTGTGATTGATTTGCACCTCCTGGAGCCCCCTCCCATCGGCGGCCAAGCGCTTGTCCAATCCAATTGTGTATCCTTTGGGATTCTTCCAGTTGGAGATGCAAGGGACGATCTTCCAGTCTTGTTGATCCTGGACAGTCACTGGACGAGCTGGTGAGTGCATGATGCGTACCAGAGGCGAGCCCGAGAGCCGGGGAAGTTTCTTGTACTTAAACTTGGGGGGCTCTAGCGGATCCACCGGCAGCTCCACCATCTTTATAGTTCTTTCTTTACCTCCAGAATTAAACCGCAAAGATGGGTTATACTTGATAAACGAAGCATTCCGAGAAGGAGGAGCCATCTTTGAGTAGACCTAAAATTCTATTAGAAAAGGAGTCCTATTATAGAGGACCACCTTTTTAGAATTTATTATTTTTAATTTTT